>NC_053442.1:8079547-8293359 GCF_007990345.1 Gossypium hirsutum | reverse complement strand
ACTAAGTATTGTGCCCATTTTTAAGAGTGATAAGTTCCATTCGAACCAACACAAAAGCTCAAAATCAAGAAGGAACTAAATTACATGTTTATAAGGTGAATCCAAAGGAATAGGTTGGGGCCTTGGCTCTCATTTGGTTCAAATATGCTAACTTCTCCTTTAGTCATCCTAAAATTTTTTTAATTTCATTAAGATTTTTAGTACAATATTTGACTGCTTTCGCCATCGGTGTGCAAACACCAGGGCAGAGAGAATCAACACTAATATGACAAAAAAATCAGAATAACTAGGTGTGATGTCTGCAAGTGTAACATGTCAATTGTAATATTTATAATGTTTAATGGAACACTTTAGTATTCTAAGAATCGAACCCAAAAGAGTCGGCGATTTAATGATTTATTCTCGACAAGCATGCAATGAAGGAATCGAACTAAATGAGTCAGCATTAATAATTCCTTCTCGACAAGCATGGAATGAAGGAGTCTAACTAGCTACTCACTAATTTCTATATTATAACAAAGCATAATTTGGAAGTGAACTACTCTAATTAACTACTTAATATGTAAAGGACTAAATTGTAAAACTAGATAAATTACAAAATTAACAAATTAATAACAAAAAATGATTGGTTGACTTCTATGTTGTTATTTAACTTTTGGATTGGGGATCTAAATTGCTTAAACTCCTAAGTGGCTCCATTTTACCTTTCAATCTCAATTTTACCAAATTAGAAAATTAGTCTGGTTTATCTCTTGATCTCACCTGACTAACCCGAGACTAATGCATCAGTGCCCAATAAGATTACTTCTCGGCCTCACTTATCTTGATTTACCGTTAGGGGTGTCAATCCAAAGTTTTGAAGTTCATTCAATCTTGTTCAGTTTTTGCAATTTAATCCATGTACCAAAAACTAACTAACAACAATCACGTCAACCAACCACCATAGATTTAGCTATTCATTATCATTTCTAAACAAACAACAATCAAATAAACACCCAAACAAACATTAATTAAAGTGCAAGATATAAGGTTAACAAAACTTAAGGTTTTCTTGAAAAAGCTTGAAGGAGATAACAATGGTAGTGAAGATGATGCACATGTACACTAAAAATCAGAATTTTATCTAAGAAACTGAAAATGGAACAAAGATATATTAAAAGCTTGGGATGAAAATGAAAATATAATGTAAGTTTAAGTTCTTAAATAAATAACACCTAGCTACAGTAAAACTAACTAACTATCAAACTAACTAAAACATAGAAAAGTAAACTAAACCCAAAAAATGAAAAAAAAGCGTAAAACTGAGCTAAAAGATGAAAGAAAACCTAAACTAAAGCTCTCCTCCTCTTCTCAGCCAAAAGTGGCTTTTAATATCTGATTTCAACCAAAATTTTGGATCAAAATGCCCTTAAGCCTTAATTTTTGATTGGTATGGTGTTGGACAAAAACTACCCCTGCAGTCTTTTTTCTTCGTTAGACATCGGTATCGCGATACCCAAACTTCGATATTGTGATACCAGCGGTAAACGATACACAAGTCAATATTGAAATTAGGAGCCTTAATATCGTATATCACTGGAGTTGGCCTCAATTTTGTTCGTTTCAACATTGTTAGGGTATCACGACTTCATGTTTCGATATTGCGATACCCTTCTAGGTGATGTTTTCATCACGTTCGGGCCACCATTGACCCTTACAGCACTCAATCAACTGTTAGGTTCCCTATGGCACATTTGGCCAATTCGGGTATCAAAAATAGCGTAAAACATACTAATTCACTTATTAAAGCAAAAAAAAAAAACTAACTAAAAACACGATAAAAACATTCAAATTGCTCGTGAATAAGCTCATCAAGTGTAATGGAGAGCCTAATTTGACGTATCAAATTACGACAGACCAATATTCTTACCTTGGCCCCACAAGATCATTGAATTTTATTTTGACCTAAATGTGAAAGTGTAACTTTCCCCTACATGCTTACATATGACAATTCGACATTATAGAAGTCATCAGATATTCAAGCATTCAATAATGAACTGTCTTTTTCCATCCACTATGCTACGATATAATATGTGTCTAATCTAATTATTAATTAAGATTAGCATTATTACAGTAAGGTAAAACCAACACCTGTCCGCCATTAACTATGAAAATGGTTGAATTATCAATTTTGTCCCTAATCGATTATCATATTACCACAAGCAAAAGAAATCCATAGTGGTTAACTTTTACCACTTTACGATTTCATCCCTATGCTAAAATAAATTATCTAATTAATCAAATAAAAAATAATAATGATTTCATATAACACTATAATAGACTATAGATATTAAATATTAAAACTGACTAACTCCATCGTCGGTAAATAGGTTCCGAAACCACATTTCGGCACCATTGAAAATGGATTATTACATTCTCTATTCGCACCGCCTACCAATTAAAGCTGTCATGTCCCTTATCTTCTACAGCTCAATTTTTTAATGAAACAACTTTGAAAGTCACGAATTTGCAGACCAAAATCCAAACGACTTTCTTCTTCAGCCTCTATATTGACTATTAGATCGATTTTTGGAGTACCGGATTCCCCACTGACTGATTGTCAAATTGTTGCTTGGAACTCACTATCCAGACTTTAAAAAAAACTTAACAGTCCATTGACTTAAAATAAAAACTTTCAAATAGTTTAGTGACTTAAATGAATACTTTCAAATAGTTCAATAACCACTTTGTAACATTTTGAAGTTGAGTAATCAAAACTTAGGCTTTCTAATAGTTTAGTGACCTCGAGTGTAGTTTAGCCTTAATAAAAATATGATCTAGATGGGAGTTTTCTTAAAATCAAGTAAGCAAAAAGTAGTATTAGACATGGCTTTTTTCGGTAAAATATACCACAGACCTGTATATTCTTAAAAAAAATTGAAATTTATCATTGTACTTTTATTTTCAAGAATTTAGTCTCTACTTTTTAGATTCAAAATTCAAATCCAATTGTTAACACTGTTAAAATTTTTAGTTAAATTCCTAAAAATAAAAACAGATAAACTAAATTCCAAATTTACAAAGAGGAGAGGCATTTATGTCACCTTTTTTTTTTCTCTGTCCTCCTATTACAAACATTTGAGTTAATTTCACCAAAGCTATTGTAATTTCTAAGATGTCTTATCTTCTAATAAAATAAAATATTGATGTTGTGTGGTAATTGAATTTTGGTATAATTATTTAAAGGTATATGTTTAAGTAATTATTATAATGAGTTGGTTTTAGCAAATTGATTGTAATGGATTACACCCAATTATTAGGAGGGTTTGAGAATGGGAGAAACTAGCGGACAATAATTTTCAAATTTATTTCTCAAGGAGGGTGTGTGACTCGATAAGAAGCAAAGGAATGGACCCTTCCCACTTCCCACCTACATAAGCGAGTACCCAAAGTCAATAGACCCTAAACCCTATAAATTTTTAATCTCTCGGCACCCAATCTCACGTTTACCTTTTATCCACAAACCAATAAAACTCCCATCCCAACAACATCTTCACCTGCCCTTAATCTTTGGTTTTTAATTTCTTTTTTTTTGGATTAGTTTTATGTTTTTTCGTAATTCATTTTTTTTTTTTTTTTTTTTTTTTTTTTTTTGATTTTTTAAGGCTCCATGTTTAGTGTTTCTGTATGTTACGTTTGATTAATTTACGAACTGAAAATCGTTGGTTCTTTGTCTTAATATTAGTTTATGGAAGTTGGAGTTGGTTTTAAATGAATCGATGAGCTCCTTCCTTATATTTCTTCATTTCTGCAGTTTTTCCTTGTGTTATATATTGCCTTTCGTTTCTTGTTTCAGGCTTTAGATGGGTCTACCTTCCTGCCCCTTTTAAGATTTTAACAATCAGGGCAGTAGATTCCTCAATTCATATTTAATGGGTTTTTGCTTTGTCTTTGATCTGGGCAAACATTAAACATGATTCTTTTTTGTTTTCGTCTTTTGATCTATGAGTGATGTGCTTGATCTTGGATTCCAGTTTCACTTCATCTGGGCTTTTTCCCTTTTTGTTTATTTGTTTTTTGAAAGAGAAAAAAAAGTTATATTTTTGAAGCCCTAGATCTAGGTTTTTGCCCTTTTCATTGTAAACTCCTTGTTAGATGTTAAAAAGTCAAGCCCATTTAGTTAAAATTCCTATTTTAGCCCTGCTCCCCAAGGTGGGCCTATTTGAGTTTTATTTAAGTTAATTTGTTAGCGTATAATCGTTTTCCCGGATTGACCCACCGGGTGGTGGCCCGGGCCCAATTATTTTTTGACCCGGTCGCCTATCGTCTGTATTGTTATTGAGATTGCTTGCTTTTGTTGCCTATCAAAGCAGCTCTTCTTATTTGTAATTTGCATTTGATGTAGTAGGGTTGCAAGCATGGTTCATGTAATGATAATTGGTATATAGTTTAAAAACCAGAGCTTAGCTATAAGCTGGTACGTGCAATCTTTTTGAATGTTTTGGTTTAGAACCGGGAGGTTATCTCAATTGCTCATGCAAGAGTTCGAAGCCTAGCATTTAGGAGTACCGTGTTATACCTACTAAACCTAGAGAATGCAGTGTAATTTATTACCTTGCAACTATGAGGGCGTATTTATTCTACATCCTTTTCTTTTCTTTATGTGTGTGTGGAGAAGTATTAAAGCCTAACTGTTTGCTGTTTAAATTTGGAATGAATTGAGGGTCTCTTTCTTTTCTCTAGAACCTCTTGCCTTAATTATGAAGCATCTCGAGCAGGGGAGATTTTGTTTATTACGTGTGTGTCGCGTATGTAAAAGCTGATAGAGTGCTTTGGCTATGTTTGCCTTAGATGAGCTACTTGAAGCTGTTGTTCTCTTATATATATATATATCTAAAACTTCTTTTGCTTTCAGCTGCAGGGTTTACTTCCATGACAGAAATTACAGATATGGAAACAATCCCTGGGGAGAGTAACAATCAGCTGGCACTGACCACTCCCGAAGCGCAGCCTATCAAGCGCCGAAAAAGAAGTCCATGGTTTGGGAGTACTTTACCATTGAAAATGTGAGTGCCGGATGTAGAAGAGCATATTGCAAGCGCTGCAAGCAAAGTTTTGCTTATAGCACTGGTTCTAAGGTAGCAGGTACCAGTCATCTGAAGCGTCACATTGCCAAGGAACCTGTCGAGCACTCTTACGAGGCCAAGGCCAAGATAACAATCAATTCATCACCCCATATAACCCAAAGATGGGTGGAGTGAACCTCCTAAGCGACGCTACAGATCTCCTAGCTCACCTTTTATCCCATTTGATCAGGACCGGTGCCGCCATGAAATGCCAGAATGATTATCATGCATGAGTACCCTCTTCACATAGTTGAACATCCTGGGTTCATAGCTTTTGTTCAAAACCTTCAGCCTCAGTTTGATAAAATGAGTTTCAACACCGTTCAAGGGATTGTGTTGCAACTTACCTGAGGGAAAAGCAAAGCCTAATGAACTTTATTGAGGGTATTCCTGGACGCTTCTGTCTTACACTGGACATGTGGAGTTCAAATCAAACCCTCGTTATGTGTTTATAACTGGACACTTCGTTGATAGTGACTGGAAGTTGCACAGACGGGTTTTCAATGTTGTAATGGAACCATATCCGGATTCCCATTCTGCTCTAAGTCATGCCATCGCTGCCTGCCTTTCAGACTGGAGTTTGGAAGGCAAGTTATTTTCCCTCACCTTCAATCATCCGCTAAGTGAAGCTGGGCTGGAAAATCTTAGACCTTTACTGTGCGTTAAAAATCCCCTTATTCTTAATGGTCAGCTGTTAATTAGAAATTGTATAGCTCGTACTATGAGCAGCATGGCAAAGGATGTGCTTGGAGCAGGGCAAGAGATCATCAAGAAAATCCGTGATAGTGTAAAGTATGTGAAGATGTCAGAATCCCATGATGACAAGTTCATTCAAGTTAAAAACCAGCTTCAAGTGCCCAGTGAAAAGAGCCTGTTTCTTGACAATCAAACTCAGTGGAACACAACATACCAAATGCTTGCAGCTGCTTCTGAATTGAAGAAGTGTTTGATTGCTTGGATACTTACGATCCAGATTATAAGCTAGCCCCATCAATGGAAGACTGGAAGTTGGCTGAGACTTTATGCAGTTTCTTGAAACCTCTCTTCGATGCAGCCAGCATCCTTACAACTACAACTCTCCCTACCGTAATTACATTCTTTTATGAAGTGTGGAAAATACATGTGGACTTGGGTCGTTCCATCACTAGTGAGGATCCTTTCATCAGCAACCTTGCAAAATCAATGCAAGAAAAGATTGACAAGTACTGGAAGGACTGTAGCCTGGTTTTGGCAATGGCAGTGGTCATGGATCCTCGTTTCAAATGAAACTTGTCGAGTTCAGTTTCACAAAATATATGGCGAAGATGCTCCCACATACATCAAAACTGTTGACGATGGAATTCATGAGCTCTTTCTTGAATACGTGGCACTCCCATTGCCTTTGACGCCAACTTATGTGGAAGAAGTGAATGGTGCAAACAATGGAAAGACCAACGAATCTCATCAAGGTAATCTTCTTTCGGACCATGGGCTTGCAGATTTTGATGTCTACATTATGGAGACTAATAGCCAGCAGATGAAGTCTGAGCTGGATCAGTACTTGGAAGAGTCCCTGTTACCTCGTGTCCAAGAGTTTGATGTGTTGGGTTGGTGGAAGCTGAACAAGATGAAGTATCCTACTCTTTCCAAGATGGCTCGCGACATTTTGTCGATTCCGGTGTCTGCTGCTGCCACCGAATCAATCTTTGATATCACAGACAAGCAACTAGATGAATATCGTAGCTCTTTGCGACCGGAGACAGTGGAAGCTCTAATCTGTGCCAAGGACTGGCTACATTATGGATCTTCTGATGTTTCGAATGCGCTTGTTAAAATGGAATTTTAGATGTAGATGATATTCCAGAGTATCATGTTATTGACATATTTCACTGTAGGCCTCTATTTGTACAACTAGAAAGATTTGTATGGATGCTTGGAGTATTTTTCTTATTACGTGTTTCTTTGAAGGCTTTACGTGGCAAGGGAAAGGTCCCAACACCATTGTGTTGCACGTGGCTTGTGCTAATTGACAGTCTCTGAAGGCTGCTCTCTAAACCCTCTCAGCATATTGAACCAAGATGCTTCATCTGACATCCCCTCCCACGATGCTCACTATCTATTAGCAAATCAATAACCAAGTTTTATCCCACGGTTTCAATTCAACAACGATCTCCAACTACATTTAAAAATCCATGTAGTGTTCGTTGGTAAATAAGCAACAACAATGTGCAATAAAGCCGACTGGGAAAGATATGGCGTGAAAGACAGCCATCTACAACTGCTACTTCCATCATCTCTATTGATATAATTTGTTATGCCCCTCCGCCGAGAACATGTGTCGAGCCTAAAATGAATTGTTAACTTTGCATTGATTTCATGAGTACAATCATCCGGTCCACTTCAAATAGAACCCACCACCTGTGTTTAAGGGAGAACGTTTATCCTAATGTAAACACACTTTCAAGACAATAAGGAATCTATTTAAGCTTAATTGTTGGAAAAAATCAGTTCGAAAATTATTTTCTTGTACAGAAAAAGAATAAAATTTTGAAAATCGAGTCAGCTTGTGATATTTATAGCAATAAATTTTCCCGAATAATACCTGTGGTTTGAGCAAGACGGATCCTAGACGTTCCTGACTTTCAACAGAACGACCTTTTCCGCTATTCTTGTACCATGAACTGTTTCGAGTGTGGACTCGAACAATTACGAATCAAACAAAAAATTAGAAATAATTTTCTTACTTTTAGTATGAAAATAAATCTCTCTTATAGAAACTAACATAATTGTTATTCCCAAAAATAATATTTATATTTAGAAATAAATTCTGATTTATTTTCGAGCAGAATAACAATATATCAAAGTTGTGTATTGTAGCCCTATTGTGCCATCTATTTATAGGGAGTAGTAATGAAACCCTAGTTGAATTAGTTACAAACAATATTTATTTAATATAAAAACAATTCCCTAGTTGAATTAGGAGAGAGAGGGGTGGCTAACCCTTGTTATTTTACTATGGTTGTCGCCCCTCATACTTGTTATGAGGGCGTTTTGGGTCTCTCCTGTATTGGGTCCAATTATATGTGTTTCTTGAACTTTTAACTCGGTATTTTACAATTCAATCCAACTCAATACATGTTTTAATTTAAATAAATTAAATTTTCAATTAAATAACTTTCTTAACCCAATTCTAATTCCGTTAAAATCATGACAACTCTACCATAAAAGAATCTATGTGAAAATATATTTAATTTCTACATTCAACGGATTCACAATGACCAATTAATCTAATTTCATTTTTGAACTTCAATTAATTAAATAATAATTCGAAAAACTTAATTTAATTCTTAGGTTATTTCCATACTTAGTGAGAAGCCACATTCATTTCCGAACGTAACTCATTTCTCTAACTTTATCATTTCTATCAATTTGTACTCATTTGATTCAACATTCAATTCATTTTTGGTTTAAACAAGTTAGCAGAGGGTCTTATTGGACATATATGATTAAGACTCAAATAATTTATAATTAAGTTCTAACTTTTCAACTATTAATTATAAACTCATTTGGTCACGAAGTCATTCCACTATAGTAGCGTGATTGAGGTCTCCCTTATAACATACAATTACAAAAGCTACTCGATCAGTACTCGTCCAATGACCGAGTCATAAGTGTATTACCTTCATAGGATATCCTTAATCTCTTTGGGATAAACATGTTCTCCCAATATGATCCTATTTTATCTCATGGTAACCATTACATCTTTCTTTATGAAAAGTCAATTACTATCAAATAGTAATGATCGCCTCCGGACATACTAACGTCCAGAGTGTGAATACTACAGTAAAAGATATATGAATGAGAGGGTATCCGCAAGTGTATGAGTCTAGTTGTAATATAGTTACAACAGAGTAGCTGACCACTCCGAGGACCGTACCCAAGGGAGGCTAGTGCTAGATCAATTTTAACCTAAACACCAAAAGATCTAATTAGTACTCAAAATAAGTTATATTACACAAGTATAAATAAAAGGAGTTTTTAGGATTTTTATAATAGAAATATAATAAAGAAAAAAATATCAAGAGATTGAAAAGTATAATTAATCAAATCTGGTTATGGGTGATTAACTCGCTTTTGTAATTTTCATCAACTGCCGCTTCGGGTTCCTCTTCAATCAACTAGTCGATATCCTAGTGGGATCTTTCGATACGTCCACTAGAATAACCAGTCAGTAATGACTACTTATCTTCCAACCTCACAGTCTAGACAGGCTTAGGGTGAAGGTGTTCACGAATAAGCCATACCAATTTTAGGTTAATTCCCATCTTGATAACTTCCCAGGTTCATCAAGCCTAGGGTTTATAGATCATACCTTCACTCGCTAATCCTTCATAAAGGGATTAGTTCCTCATGGTGTTCAGAAACACTATAGAATTGATATAAAAAGTGAACATGGTGAATGAATCGAAAGTATAGAGTTTAAGAAAAAACTTGATTTGTATTTAGAATGAAAGCAAATCCACAAAGTTTGATTGTATCCACAAATCAGATCTCCCGAAACAAAAGAAAGAACATACTGAAAATAAATTTAAAACCTAAGAAAAGAGAAAAGCTAAACTGGAATTAAAAGAGAAATTCTAAGCTAAGTAATTGGTATCTTTACTGTGTGACAAATAAGCCTATTTATAGATTTCAGGTGGTTGTTGTCCTTAACCCTAGGTTAGCTAACATTCCCGAGCTTTAAGTTTGATTGTGTAGACCAAAATTCCCTCTGGCTCGTGTTAATTTTCATCTAGAGTCAATGTCGCGACGTAGAAGTTAGTATACTTCTATTCAGTATGTCTTCAGGGGTATGTTGAGACACACTTAAGTTGTGTTGCAACGTCGAAGGTAGTTTCATGATTTCTCTATTCTACTTTTTATGCTGTGACATTGATCCTTTCGTGTTGCGACATAGTGACCAGTATCTATTTAGTACGCCTTCCAGTGGTCTCCTGCACACTTGCAAAGTTCATTAACTCACCCTTAGGCCTCATTCGGTCCTTAAGGTCAATAAAAAACTCAATTTGCACATTTTATTGGCTTTAAGAAAACTTACTAAAACATAGTTAAAACCTAATGATAATGCTTGTTTTCAAGATTCTAAAGTGCGAAAGTTAGTTTAGTTATCTACACCGAATTACGATAGATCAAGTAATTAAGTCATTCATTACAAAGAAAAATGACTCGTGACCATATTTACTTTTCCTCTATAACGTAATACCTGCGAGAGGATATCATTTACCATGTCTTGGACTATGAATTCTATTATTGTAACACTCATATTTCTAATAACCAAAAATTAGGAACGAATAAGGGACTATATTGAAAGAAACTAGAAGTTGGCGGCTATATTGAAAGGTAAGGGAAAGCTGAAAACTGAATCGGATATGGTTGAGATCTAATTCTGGTTCAGTTAGAATGGAACCAATCGATTCCTTAGTAGGAGGCGTAATAATTAGTGATGCACGAATTTCATGAGGTTGGAAAAAGTGAGAGAAGGGTTATAAATAGCTGGGAGATGACTCTCAAGGATGATTTTCTTCCTAACCTTGACCAATTTATAATAGCTCGTTTTTAGTGAAGTCGAAACAGTGGTTTCAGGACCACAAATCTGATAAGTAAATATTTATTCTATTATTATTTTAATGTCTATGGTATGTTAGTAGGGTAGCATAAAAATTTTGTTAAGAATTTTTGACATTTTCATGCTTAATTAAGTGAAAAGGACTAAATCGTAAAAGGTACAAAAGTGGAGTTCTACTAGCTAAAATTATCTATTGGCTATGGAATTTAATTATGAGTGGACTTAAATGGTAATTAGACCATTTATAATATTAGTGGACTTTTATGGACACAAAGTAAGTGATTTTGAAGTTAAAAACAAAAGGTTAAAAAAGATAATTAAATAAATAAATCATAATTAAACGAAGTAAAAATACTTAGTATCATCCTCAACCCTTATTTCTTCCACCAAAATTAAAAATAGAAAACAACATGGGAGCATTCTAGGTTCGGCCAAGCTTGATTCTACTTGCATGGTATGCAATTTTGTCTCGTTTTTAATGATTTTTATGTTTTTGAAATCGCTGTAGCTTAATCTAGCTAGCCCGAGTATTAATTTCCAAAACTTTTAAAAGTTTAGGGTCTTACCATGAATTTTCTTGCATGGTATGCAATTTTTGAAGTGTAATGAAGGATTATGAGTCCTTGTTAATAAATAAACAAGTTTTGTAAAGTGATTTTTGATGAAAATGTCATTTAAGGTCTTATTTGTAAAAATAGTAAAAGTACATGGTGAAATTGTGAAATGTTGAATTTTATGGATTGATAAAAGTTTTTAGTGAATTCGGGTAGCACATAATCTGGATGAAATTGCTTAAATCTCATTTTACGAGCTTAAGGACTAATTTGTAAATAAGTTAAAATATTAGGGGTAAAGGTGTAATTTTACAAAATATGAATTTTGGACTAAATTGAATAGAATGAGAATTAAATGGATTGAATTTTTATATTTATATCTAGATAGACCTCGTACGGAGTTAGATTGGGGAAAAGCGAAAGCCTCGGATTGTTAATCCCGTTTCTACGTCTTTGTTATCGAGGTAAGTTCGTATAATTATATATCGTTTTAATGCTATATATTGATATATATGTTAATATGTTAATTTATATGTAACTGAATGATGTAAGTCCAACGATGTCATGACGATTATCGAGCACCATTTGAACCTTAGGAATTTGTAGGATACAAATGACATGTCATTAGGGTATTCATGTTTAGGGTGCTGGTTTTGAATATCCTACTAATGGCTGAGATCCTGCATTTGTTGCGGATAATCCACAGTGTAACAGCCCAATTTTTAGTAGTGTCAGAATAGTGATTTGAGATCACTAAAATTGATGAAAAAGTTAGAAAAATTTATTAATTAATAATTATAAGTTAAGTGTGATTTTAGAAATATTTTTAAATCAGTGAATTTTGTGATTTAAAAGAAATTATTAGGTAAATTGGGTCGAAAACGAGATATCGAGACCTCGATATTATAAACTGAGCCGTAAATATTTATAAAAATATTTACGGAGTGTCAACAGGATAATATTAAAGTTTCGTTAAGAAATTTTAACGCTTTGATAGTTAATTATGAAAAAGGACTAAATTGAAGTAAGGATAAAAGTTTAATTATAGATTAAAGAAAAGTTAAAGGACCAAATAGGCAATTATGCCTTTTTCTAAAGTTGAGGCGGCATAACAAAAGAAAAATCTAAGATATTTTTAATTTAAAATATATATTATATTATACATGCGTAAGTAATAATTATGTTTTTATATTATATTATTATTAATATATTATATTATATTATTATATTATTATATTATTATATTATTATATATATGACAAAGAAAGAAAGAAAAGAAACAGAGAGCAAAACAAAACAGAGAAGGGAGAAAGAAAGAAACAGAGAGCAAAACGAAACAGAGAAGGAAGGAAGGAAAGAAAGAAAGAAAAGAAAAGAAAAAGGGAAATTTGGGGTTTTAAGGTTCAAAGTAATTTGATCAAGAAGTACGAAACTCGAGGTTAGACAAAGGGAAGAATAAAGTTGAAGACTAAGTTGGTGAATTAGGCTATAATTGGTACCGAGCATGAAATGATAGAGAATTAAAATTTAAAAGTCCCGTTGATACATAAGGATGGTACTGGATACGAATGTCATGACATTTGGGTAAAGAGATCCCCTGTAAGACCATGTCTGGGACATGGCATTGGCATCCTTAAGATCATGAGAGGTCCCCTGTAAGACCATGTCTGGGACATGGCATGGGCACCGAGACGAGAGGTCCCATGTAAGACCATGTCTGGGACATGGCGTTGGCACCGAGATGAGAGGTCCCCTATAAGACCATGTCTGGGACATGGCATGGGCACCATCACGAGAACATCCCATGTAAGACCATGTCTGGGACATGGCTTTGGCATGTTATTATTAGAAGAGACCCGAGTATCCTTATTATTCCAATGTAGTTCAACGGGCTTGTAAACGAATCATGTTCATGAAAGTTCAGTTTAAAGCATAAATGGCAAGCTCAGGTAAGTTGTAAGACTTAAGAACTTATTATACTATCAATTGATGTTCAACGATGCAGCAATGATTGAGTAAGTTATGCACACAAATATTCTAAGTAAACAAGTAAGAGAACTAGTATGAGATTAACTAAAGAGTAAACTAGAGATATAGACATTGAGTTTAATTATTTAAGTTAAATATTGTTATTTATTTGCTAGTAAACTTACTAAGCTTTATGCTTACTTCTTTTATTTCTCTTTCTCTTATAGTATTGCAAAGCTACTTCAAGGATCCTAAAGAAGTCGGAGATCGTCCACACTATCAACTACAACTGCTCGGTATTTTATATCGAAACACGTTTAAGTTATGGCATGTATAGGGATTTAGTTATTTTGTATGTTTGTAGTGATGGTTTTGCTAATGAGTGATGTGTAAGTATTTGATGATGTATGGTTATTAAAATGATTAAGGATGAAGGTGTTTGTTGTTATGAAAGATTAGGTGATAAATTATGCATGGAAATCATGAAAGGATAAAATTTTGCAAAGAAACAGAATTCAGGCAGCACAGTGACGTGAATTTGAAAAATCACCCAAGATAGTATAAAATGAATTAGAGGGTGAATGATATATGGAATTAAAGCTTGTTGAGTCTATTTTCATGGAAAAATAACGGTGTAGAAAAAAAGAAATTTATATTTTAAGATATGTGAATTTTAGTAAGATAGGGTCAGAACTGTTTTTGGAGTCCCCTGTTCTGAGTTTAGAAAATAATTACAAATTGTACAAAAATGGTTATGAGTTAAAATTTACATGCTTAGATTCCTTAATGAGTCTATTTTCTATAGAAACAAGTAAGAACTTCATATGAAAATCCTATAGTGAGAAAACTTATTTTTAGTGACTAGAGGTCAGGGCAGTCTGGTGGTGACACAGGGGAGACTTTAACTAATAAACTGTACTAATTTGCTGAACCAAAAATTCTAAAAATTTTATGGTGAGTATATATATGAGTCTAGTTTCAGGGAAAATTTACGGGATTAAATTTCGAGTTCTGTAGCTCAAGTTATAATTAATTTAGTAACTGCTGCACGATTAGACAGATTTGCTGCGAATAATGAAATAAATTTTCAAACCTAGTTTTTATGCTCCGAATTGGTAAGATAAGCTAAGTAATGCCTCGTGCTCGACTCCGGAAACGATCTCGGGTAAGGGGTGTTACATTTTATTTGTATCAAAGCAGGTTTAGTCGGTTCTCGGAAATACTCAGTAAGAATAAGAGTCTACCTATACATGCCATACTTATATATTTTGATAGTGTGACGACTCCTGACGATTTTAAAATGTTTTCTTTTATAGTTATGGATCCTGAACGAGCTAGTACAGATGAAGTAGAGAGTAATGCACCTATTCCCGCAGAAGGGACGGTGCCATCAGATGTTATATCAGTCCCATATTTCCTAAGTGTTCTGTTTCGTCTACTGGGCCTCTGCTAAAAAAAAATGTTACAAGATAAAAGATTATCTTTGATTCAATGATGAATGATTATAAAGGAAAAATAAGTTACAAAGCTGTGAATAAAGAAGTATGTATTTGTAATAAAATAATTTAAAGTTGTGAATAAGTAAATGTTATTTAGTTCTGTATGGAGATTTAAAATAGTAATCCTTATAGATAAGGATGAAAATATACATTTATACACTTAAAAGAGTAACCTTGATAAATGAGAAATGTTTTACTAATAGACAAAAATGTCTCCAATTGATCTAGTTCCGACAGTGATGAAAGTGATATTTGAGTATTTGATAGAGAAAGGGGAGTTGCCTATATGAGTAAAGATTTATAAGGTATGAAATGAATGTTTGTAATGAATATATTGACGATAAAAGTCATGTTATGTGTATATATATATAAGTATATATATAAGAGTCAAATTTTGAGGCTTTACGACCTTCACCCCCTCACCTGAACAATGGAATTTACAAGAATTGTATTCATTAAGTTTACAAGTGTGAAATTGAAGAGTTCAATAATTGAAGGAATAATAATGCAGTCAGAATTGTGGATGGGATAGCAAGTAAAGAGAGAGTTCTAGAAAGGATATTAGATTTTTTTTTAAATGATTATTGGGATTTGCAATGTCGCTATTAAGGAAGAAGCTATTCACGAGTAACCGACTTACTCAGGTATAAAATTTAAAGAGCAGGTTAATCGGAATTTCTTCTGAATTGATTTCTTTAATGATTGAGATAATGTGAGATTATTGATGACTTTAGTAATCAGTGGGATTGTGTTGAAAATTGCAAACATATCTGAATGCAGTTGTTATAGTCGAGTATTTTACAATGATCTCTTCTGGGATATTCTTTTGGATTTTCTCTGGGATATTCTTTTGGATTTTCTCTGGGATATCATCGATCTCTTTATCATTCAATGTGGTTTTTCTTCTCGGAAATTTAGTATAGCTTCACATCTTGGATTTTATTATCTCGGTTTTCTTATTATTCTTATGGTCTAATCTTATCTATTAACCATGGTTTATCCGTACAAGATATTTATTGGCCGGAGGTAATTATATTTATTACTGTTATAAATCTTGGTTTGATCATGGGAACTCGGTGATATGGATCTCAGATTTTAGAAGTTGTATTACTGCACTGGTTGTTATTGGGACTACTTCGGTTTTCTTCATCTATTTTGGAGTGCACTATTGATGTTGAGGTATTGTTCTATCTATATAGTTGGAACGTCGGTCCTAGTATAGCTCTATAGTTTTTAATCTATTTGATGGTTGTGGCTTCGGTATAGTTCAAAGCTTCGATGTTAATGATTGAAATAGTTTTATTATATATATAATTCCTTTCTAGTTTTCGTGAAAGGGTTGACATCGGCAAAAGTATAGATGGAGGAAGATTGAGCTCAAACTTGTATTTTGGTTTTCATTTCTCAGGTAATTCTGAAATTATGTCAACAAGTCAATAATGGAATGTCAAAATTCGTTTGAGTTAAATGCTATTAGTGGAAATTTTCGATTGGTGTTCCGAGAGGATTATGATATATGGTATATCTGGATTGTTTTGACAACAAGAAGAATGGATTATTCTGAAATGTTATTATCTGATAGATAAAATCGACTCAGTTGTTTTAATCAGAGTGGGTTATTCATTGAAAAGTTAATTGAGTTATAATCAGTGATGGAATCAGTACATCTTGGGTCTCCACAATGGGTTTAAATTATCTGTTTTCTTCTCGCTGGATGGGTTTCCAAGGTCTTCGTTCAAAGGTATTAAATAAGATAATTCGAGTTTCTCAGTTATGTTTCGACAGACAATTACTGGAAATTTCTTAGTAGTCATACTACTAGTGAAAAAGTGATGGCAAGAGAACATCAGAATTACTCAGTTAAGTTCAGGCATAGTATCAAGTTCTAAAATGAGTTCTGATATGATTTCGGAAGTGATATGAGTTATGATTAATTTTTATGGACTTCGATTGAAAGGGTGGAAGAAAGATTTGACTTAATAGCCTGTATCAGGTGAGAAATTTCGAGGACGAAATTTTTTTAGGGGGGAAGAGTTGTAACAGCCCAATTTTTAGTAGTGTCAGAATAGTGATTTGAGATCACTAAAATTGATGAAAAAGTTAGAAAAATTTATTAATTAATAATTATAAGTTAAGTGTGATTTTAGAAATATTTTTAAATCAGTGAATTTTGTGATTTAAAAGAAATTATTAGGTAAATTGGGTCGAAAACGAGATATCGAGACCTCGATATTATAAACTGGGCCGTAAATATTTATAAAAATATTTACGGAGTGTCAACAGGATAATATTAAAGTTTCGTTAAGAAATTTTAACGCTTTGATAGTTAATTATGAAAAAGGACTAAATTGAAGTAAGGATAAAAGTTTAATTATAGATTAAAGAAAAGTTAAAGGACCAAATAGGCAATTATGCCTTTTTCTAAAGTTGAGGCGGCATAACAAAAGAAAAATCTAAGATATTTTTAATTTAAAATATATATTATATTATACATGCGTAAGTAATAATTATGTTTTTATATTATATTATTATTAATATATTATATTATATTATTATATTATTATATTATTATATATATGACAAAGAAAGAAAGAAAAGAAACAGAGAGCAAAACAAAACAGAGAAGGGAGAAAGAAAGAAACAGAGAGAAAAACGAAACAGAGAAGGAAGGAAGGAAAGAAAGAAAGAAAAGAAAAGAAAAAGGGAAATTTGGGGTTTTAAGGTTCAAAGTAATTTGATCAAGAAGTACGAAACTCGAGGTTAGACAAAGGGAAGAATAAAGTTGAAGACTAAGTTGGTGAATTTGGCTATAATTGGTACCGAGCATGAAATGATAGAGAATTAAAATTTAAAAGTCCCGTTGATACATAAGGATGGTACTGGATACGAATGTCATGACATTTGGGTAAAGAGATCCCCTGTAAGACCATGTCTGGGACATGGCATTGGCATCCTTAAGATCATGAGAGGTCCCCTGTAAGACCATGTCTGGGACATGGCATGGGCACCGAGACGAGAGGTCCCATGTAAGACCATGTCTGGGACATGGCGTTGGCACCGAGATGAGAGGTCCCCTATAAGACCATGTCTGGGACATGGCATGGGCACCATCACGAGAACATCCCATGTAAGACCATGTCTGGGACATGGCTTTGGCATGTTATTATCAGAAGAGACCCGAGTATCCTTATTATTCCAATGTAGTTCAACGGGCTTGTAAACGAATCATGTTCATGAAAGTTCAGTTTAAAGCATAAATGGCAAGCTCAGGTAAGTTGTAAGACTTAAGAACTTATTATACTATCAATTGATGTTCAACGATGCAGCAAGGATTGAGTAAGTTATGCACACAAATATTCTAAGTAAACAAGTAAGAGAACTAGTATGAGATTAACTAAAGAGTAAACTAGAGATATAGACATTGAGTTTAATTATTTAAGTTAAATATTGTTATTTATTTGCTAGTAAACTTACTAAGCTTTATGCTTACTTCTTTTATTTCTCTTTCTCTTATAGTATTGCAAAGCTACTTCAAGGATCCTAAAGAAGTCGGAGATCGTCCACACTATCAACTACAACTGCTCGGTATTTTATATCGAAACACGTTTAAGTTATGGCATGTATAGGGATTTAGTTATTTTGTATGTTTGTAGTGATGATTTTGCTAATGAGTGATGTGTAAGTATTTGATGATGTATGGTTATTAAACTGATTAAGGATGAAGGTGTTTGTTGTTATGAAAGATTAGGTGATAAATTATGCATGGAAATCATGAAAGGATAAAATTTTGCAAAGAAACAGAATTCAGGCAGCACAGTGACGTGAATTTGAAAAATCACCCAAGATAGTATAAAATGAATTAGAGGGTGAATGATATATGGAATTAAAGCTTGTTGAGTCTATTTTCATGGAAAAATAACGGTGTAGAAAAAAAGAAATTTATATTTTAAGATATGTGAATTTTAGTAAGATAGGGTCAGAACTGTTTTTGGAGTCCCCTGTTCTGAGTTTAGAAAATAATTACAAATTGTACAAAAATGGTTATGAGTTGAAATTTACATGCTTAGATTCCTTAATGAGTCTATTTTCTATAGAAACAAGTAAGAACTTCATATGAAAATCCTATAGTGAGAAAACTTATTTTTAGTGACTAGAGGTCAGGGCAGTCTGGTGGTGACACAGGGGAGACTTTAACTAATAAAATGTACTAATTTGCTGAACCAAAAATTCTAAAAATTTTATGGTGAGTAGATATATGAGTCTAGTTTCAGGGAAAATTTACGGGATTAAATTTTGAGTTCTGTAGCTCAAGTTATAATTAATTTAGTAACTGCTGCGCGATTAGATAGATTTGCTGCGAATAATGAAATAAATTTTCAAACCTAGTTTTTATGCTCCGAATTGGTAAGATAAGCTAAGTAATGCCTCGTGCTCGACTCCGGAAACGGTCTCGGGTAACGGGTGTTACACACAGCTCGTGTGAGCAGACCCATTTCATAGCTCGTGTGAGCAATGGTGTAAAGGAAATGAAATGTTACGATTATATGTTTAGTACAATTTGTATGAGCTATCCTGCGTATCCGATGATATTCTAAACGGTTCAACGGGTATGAAAAGGAAATGAAGGGTAAGTTTCATTGAAAGTATGTTATGTTAAGGAAATTGATGGATTCAAATGAATTATGATCATGTGTAATGGCTTACATGTAACACCCCTAACCCGTATCCAACGCCAGAACAGAGTTACAGAGCATTACCGGACTTATAACTTAAACAATCATAATTTTCATAATCAATTATCATTCAAATCAAAAACCATTCAAATGCATTCATACAGTCTCTAATACGAACCCTCGAAACCCCAAATAGACATCAAAAGCGGTTCAAAACTAAACTGAGTACTTAAGAAATTTTTAGAAAAACATTGACAATTTTCAAAGTGTAGGGGACACAAACCCGTGTGGCCAGGCCGTGTGAGAGATACGCCTGTGTCTCAGGCCGTGTGGGCATTCGAAATGGGGACACAAGGCCATATCCTAGCCCATGTAACTCACTGACTTGGGTCACACGGTCGACCACACTCTCGTGTACCAGGCCGTGTACCCATCGAAATGACCTCACACGCCTGTGTGCCAAGGCTTGTGAAAACTGGAGGGTATGCTGACTTGTGCCACACAGCCAAGCCACACGCCCTTGTGCTAGGCCATGTGAAGCTACTGACTTGATTTCTATAAAAGTATCAGGGGACACACGGCCGTATCACTTGGCCGTGTGTCACACACGGCTGAGACACATGCCCGTGTGAACAAAAATAGGTCATTTTCCAAGCCATATTCCTCACCCACATTTGCACCAACCTATACACATCACTTTGCACATAACCATGACATAAATAAGCACTCAAAACCAACCAATATCAAATTTATAACATGTACTATCCACACATACAACATGATATCCATAAGCACATTCATATGACCACTTTAAAACATACCAAATATACTTCCATAGTCTACTTAAATGGTCAATCACATATATGAGACATTTTGCCTAAAACTCAACATACATACATATCTACAACACAACCATTTAGTGCCAACACACAATCTCACAAGCAAGGCATTCATATAGAAACCATACACCACATATCATAAGGCCATTTACACCTTTTTACATATCAACACATATACCATTTTCAAGCCAAATCATTTGGCTAAATACACAAAAAAATATAAGCCACATTAGCCAAAATACCTATACATGCCATTTAACCCAAAATATAAAGTCCAAGATACCAAAATAAGAGTTTAATAGTGTGACACGATATCTGACAACTTCCAAACTGAGCGAGCTTTTGAATCACTATAAAACAAGGAAATTAAAACAGAGTAAGTAATTAAGCTTAGTAATTTCGTATGACTAATAAATACAACTTACCAAATCATCCATAATTTAGGTAAATAAAAATAAAAGCATATATGCAACTTAATTTGGCCCAAAGCCTATCACAAAATCACAATCATGTTAGCCATGTATTTATATATCAAATATAAATCACTTCTAGTATTTTACATAAATACCTGTACTAGTTCGAATCGAACTCATGTAACCTCAAATCATCACTGTGCCCATTGAACCATTTGGAATACTATCGGATACTCGGGTACCTCACACACTAAGTGCCAATACTTGGTCAAAACCACATCTATCTCATATCTCATATAGATGCTCACTCTCAAGTCATCACTAGGTTTTCTCACACAAGTTGTCAATCAAGACGTAGCTACATGGTGCTACTTACACAAATTGTAAAGTAACCGGAAAACAAGCAAAAAACTCAATCATCGGTAAGACGTACAAGACCAGCACCCAAAACACGGTAACCCCTAATGACATGTCATTTTTATCCTATCTATTCCTAAGGTATTTTCTTGATCTAAATAATCAAATTTAACTAATTTAATTCTCAGTCCATTCAATTTAATCAAAAATTCATGTTATGGAAAAATTACCATTTTTCCCTTATACTTTTAACTTTTTTACAATTAGTCTCTAGGCTCGTAAAATAAATTTTATGCAATTTCGCCCCTAACCAAGCCTAGCCAAATATCATATACATCCATATCAGCCCATACATTTCACAATTTCACACATTTAACACAAAATTTTCACCTTTTTTAATTTAACCCCTAATTAGCAATTTCATTAAAACCCCTTAACAAAAGTTGTTTAATTAACAACAAGGACTCATATTCTTCCATTAAGCTTCAAAAAAAATGAAATGCTCTCATGGAAAAACCCTAGAATTTTAATCATATTGCAAATTAGTCCCCTATTTAGCTAGATTTAGCTACAACGGTCCCGAAAACATAAAGATTAACAAAAACGGGACAAAGAATCACTTACATGCAAGGAAAAAGCTTGAGCAAAATTTCTTCCCTTCTCCTATCGTGAATTCGGCTATGGTGAGAAAAAGGAAGAAGATGATGGCTTTTTCTTTTATTAAATTAACCTTTATTTACTTAATTACCTATTTACCCTTACCTAACTTTAAAAATTACTCAATTACCAAGCCATACACATCCACTAATTCATTTAATGGTCTAATTACCATATAAGGACCTCTAGTTTATAGTTCTATAGCTATTTAACACCTTTAGTTAATAGAACACAACTTTCGCACTTGATGCGATTTAGTCCTTTTTCACAAATTGAGCATACAAACGGTAAAATTTCTGAACAAAATTTTTATACAATCATACTATCATGCTGTAGACCTCAAAATAATATTAAAAATAAATTTACTACTTCAGATTTGTGGTCTCAAAATCACTTTTCTGATTTTACTGAAAATGAGTCGTTACAATTCTCCCCCTCAGGAATTTTCGTCCCCGAAAATCTTACCAAAAAATAGGTTAGGGTATTGTTTTCTTGTGGTTTCCTCTGATTCCCAAGTAGCCTCCTCAATATCGTGACGATGCCAAAGAACCTTCACTAAAGCTATTCTTTTGTTTCTTAACTCCTTAATCTCTCGAGCTAAAATTCTGGTCGGTTCTTCGTTATATGACATGTCGGGCTGAATCTCAACCTTTGACGGAGAAATTATAAGCGAAGGGTCTGATCGGTACTGTCATAACATAGATACATGAAATACATTATGAATATTTTCCAACTCCGATGGTAATTTCAGTTGATAAGCCACTGACCCAATTCTCTCAATAATCTCATACGATCCGATAAATAGCGAACTCAACTTTCCTTTGCGACCAATTCTTAGAATTTTTTTCTAAGGCGATAATTTCAAAAACCCTTTATCGCCGACCTGAAATTCAATATCTTTATGTTTCAAATCTGCATATGATTTCTGTCGATCTGAAGCGGCTTTCAAATTGTCTCAAATCACTTTCACTCTCTTTGATTTCTCGAATCAAATCAACCCCGTGTATCTGTTTCTCACTAAGCTTGGTCCAGTACAATGGAGTTCGACATTTACGACCATATAAAGCTTCATACGGTGCCATCTTAATGCTCGATTGAAAACTATTATTATACGCGAATTCAACCAACGATAAATTTTTTCCCAATTACTTTTGAACTCTAAAACACAGTAACAAAACATATCCTCGAGAATCTGAATCACTCTCTCAGACTAACCATCAATTTGGGGATGAAATGCAGTGCTAAAATGTAACTGTGTACCCAAAGCCTCTTGTAACTTTTTTCCAAAATCATGATGTAAACCGCAGATCTCTATTCGAAATAATGGAGACTGGTACTCCGTGTAATCTCACAATCTTAAAAATATACAATTCGACCAATCTATCAAGAGCGAAGTCTGTACGCACCGGAATAAAATGTGCGAACTTCGTCAAACGATCAATAATGACCCAGATAACATCTTTCTTTTTCGGAGACAGAGGTAATCCCGATATGAAATCCATCGTAACTTTATCCCATTTCCACTCCAGCATCATTACTGGCTGTAATAGTCTTGATGGTACTTGATATTCGACTTTAACTTGTTGGCAAATCAAGCATTTCGACACAAATTCAGAAATGTCATGTTTCATACCCGACCATCAGTACATCTGTTTCAAATCACTGTACATCTTAGTACTCCCCGGATGAACAGACAAGCTACCACTGTGTGTTTCTTGTAAAATTTTCTGTATAAACTCGGGATTCTTCGACACGCAAACTCTACCTCAGAATAACAAAAAATCATTGGATCCGATCTGAAACTCTGAATCAATAGTCAACTCACACTGTACTCTTTTAGCTTGCAATTCATTATCACATTTTTGAGCTTCACAGATTTGCTGAAAGAACATCGGTTTATCTTTTAACTCGGTTAATATCGAACCATCATTAGACAAGGTCAATCGCGCATTCATCGCTCTCAGAGCAAACAAAGATTTTCTACTCAAAGCATTCGTGACCACGTTTGCTTTTCTCGGGTGATAATCAATTACTAACTCATAGTCTTTCAACAATTCAAATCATCTTCGCTGTCTCAAGTTTAAATCTTTATTGTGACATCAAATACTTCAAGCTCTTATGATCGGTAAATATGTGGCACTTCTCACCAAACAAGTGGTGTCACCAAATTTTTAATGCAAACACAATAGCGACTAATTCCAAGTCATGTGTCGAATAATTCTTCTCATGAGTCTTTAATTGTCTGGAAGCATTCGCTATTACTTTTCCTTCTTGCATTATAACACATCTCAAAACCATTCAATAATGCATCATTGAAAAGCACAAATTCTTTACTTGACTCAGGCTGAACTAAAACTGGTGCTTTGGTTAATAGTGCTTTCAATTGATTAAAATTCTGTTGACATTTCTCAAACCACTCAAACTTTACATCTTTCTGCAATAACCGAGTCATTGGTGTAGCTATCATTGAAAACCTTTTTACAAATCTCTGATAATAGCCCGCCAATCCCAGGAAACTTCTGACCTCGGATATATTTCTTAGTGGTTTCCAGTCAGTAACTGCTGAAATCTTGCTCGGATCAACTCTGATGCCTTTCACCGAAACAATGTGTCCCAAAAATCTAACTTCTCGGAGCCAAAACTCCCAGTTGCTAAATTTAGCAAATAATTGTTTATCTCGCAATGTTTGTAACACAATTCTTAAATGCTCGGCGTGTTCAGACACATCTCGAGAATAAATCAGAATATCATCAATGAATACAACAACGAATCTGTCTAAATACGGCCTGAAAATTCTATTCATCAAATCCATAAAAAATTGCAGGAGCGTTAGTTAACCCAAACGCATAACAAGAAATTCATAATGCCTGTACCTGGTTCTGAACGTAGTTTTCGGCACATCCGAATCTTTAACCCGCAACTGATAATAATCAGATCGCAAATAAATCTTTGAAAATACTGTTGCTCCATTCAACTGATCGAACAACTAATCAATTCTCGGTAAAGGATACTTATTCTTAATCGTAACCTTGTTAAGCTATCGATAGTCGATACACAATCTCATTGACAAATCATCAATCCCGACAACGCTGCCCCGTGAACGGAGGCCGGCGTGTTACTTTCAACATCATTGGAGTCTGCTCGATTGGAATCCATTGCTATATGAAAAACATGATTTTAAAATTTCAGGAGATGTCACACTATTACAGGTTAATAAATGTCATGTATAGCTAGACTCACATACGCTACATTAGTCCGAGAATCATCTAAACTGTAACTTTGATACCAATAAATGTAACACCTCTAACCCATATACTTTTCATAATAAATTATCATTCAAATCAAAACCATTCAAATACATTCATATAGTCCCTAATACGAGCCCTTGAGGCCCCAAATAGACATTAAAAGTGGTTTGAGACTAAACTGAGTACTCAAGAAATTTTTAGAAAAACATTGAAATTTTTCAAAGTGCAGGGGACACACGCCCGTGTGGCCAGACTGTGTGTCTGACACGGCCAAGAGACACGCCTGTGTCTCAGGCTGTGTGGGCATTCGAAATGGGGACACATGGTCTTGTCCCAGCTCGTGTCTGACCTCGTGTAATTCACTGACTTGGGTCACACGACCAACCACACGCCCGTGTGCCAAGCTGTGTACCCTTCGTAATGGCCTCACACATCCGTGTGCCAGGCCGTGTGCTAGGACGTTTAAAAACTGGAGGGTATACTGACTTGTGCCGCACGGCCAAGCCACACGCCCATGTGATAGGTTGAGTGAAGCTATTGACTTGATTTCTATAAAAGTATCAGGGGACACACGGACATCCACCTAGCCATGTGTCACAAACGGCTGTAACTAGTGCCCGTGTAGACAAAAATAGGCCATTTTCCAAGCAATATTCCTCACCCACATTGGTACCAACCTATACACATCACTTTGCACATAACCATCGCATAAATCAGCACTCAACATACACATCATGTACTATCCACACATACAACATGATATCCATAAGCACATTCATATGACCAGTTTAAAACATACCAAATATACTTCCAAAGTCTACCTAAACAGTCAATCACATATATGAGACATTGTGCCTAAAACTCAGCATACATACATATCTAAAACACAACCATTTAGTGCCAACACACAATCTCACAAGCAAGGCATTCATATAGCAACCATACACCACATATCATAAGGCCATTTACACCTTTTTACATATCAACACATATACCATTTTCAAGCCAAATCATTTGGCTAAATACACAACAAAACATATAAGCCACATTAGCCAAAATACCTATACATGTCATTTAACCCAAAATATAAAGTCCAAAATACCAAAATAAGAGTTTAATAGTGTGACACGATATCCGACAACTTCCAAACTGAGCAAGCTTCCGAATCACTATAAAACACGGAAATTAAAACAGAGTAAGTAATTAAGCTTAGTAATTTTGTATAACTAATAAATGCAACTTACCAAATCATCCACAATTTAGATAAACAAAAATAAAAGCATAGATGTAACTTAATTTGGCCCAAAGCCTATCACACAATCACAATCATGTTAGCCATGTATTTGTATATCAAATATAAATTACTTCTCGTATTTCACATAAATACCTGTACTAGTTCAAGTCGAACTCATGTAACCTCAAATCATCACTGTGCCTGTTGAACCATTTGGAATATTATCGGATACTCGGGTACCTCGCACACTAAGTGTAATACGTGGTCGAAACCACCTCTATATCATATCTCATATAGATACTCTCTCGAGCCATCACTGGGTCTGCTCACACAAGCTGTTAGTCAAGACGTAGCTACACGGTGCTGCTCACACAAGCTTTAAAGTAACTACAACACATACCAAAATCTCAGCCACCAATAGGACGTACGAGACCAGCACCCAAAACACGGCAACCCCTAATGACATGTCATTTGTATCCTATTTATTCAATAAGGTTCAACCTGGATTCAATCCATAAGTCGTCGAATCTTCGTCGAGTATTTTCGTAGAGTCATATCATTACAATTTTAATAATAAAGCATTTAAAACACTTATAATTTAATGCTTATTAACATACAAACTTACCTAGAATTAGTACAAAGAAAATCGACCGAGAAATCCACTACTTTATCTTTGCCTCGGTCTAATTCCAAACGTGGCTTTTCTTGATCTAAAAAATCAAAGTTAAATAATTTAATTCTCAATCCATTCAATTTAATAAAAAAACATGTTCTGGAAAAATTACCATTTTACCCTTATACTTTTAACTGCTGTACAACTTAGTCTCTAGGCTCGTAAAATGAATTTTATGCAAATTCGCCCCTAACCAAGCCTAGCCAAATTTCATATACATCCATATCAGCCCATAAATTTCAAAATTTCACACATTTAACACAAAATTTTCACCTTTGTCAATTTAACCCCTAATAGGCAATTTCATTAAAAATTCCTTAACAAAAATTGTTTAATTAATAACAGGGACTCATATTCTTCCATTAAACTTCAAAAAAAATGCTCTCATGGAAAAACCCTATACTTTTAATCATATTGTAAATTAGTCCCCTATTTAGCTCGATTTAGCTATAGCGGTCTCGAAAACATAAAAATCAACAAAAACGAGACAAAGACTCACTTACATGCAAGGAAAATGCTTGAGAAAAATTTTTTCCCTTCTCCTATGGTGAATTCCGTTATGGTGAGAAAATGGAAGAAGATGATGGCTTTTTCTTTTATTAAATTAACCTTTATTTACTTAATTACCTATTTACCCTTACCTAACTTTAAAAATTACTCAATTACCAAGCCATGCACATCCACTAACTCATTTAATGGTCTAATTACCATATAAGGATCTCCGCTTTATAGTTCTATAGCTAATTAACACCTTAGTTAATAGAACACAACTTTCGCACTTGATGCGATTTACTCCTTTTTCACAAATGGAGCATACAAACGGTAAAATTTCTTAACAAATTTTTTATACAATCATACTATGATGCTGTAGACCTCAAAATAATATTAAAATAAATTAATGACTTTGAATTATTGGTCTCGAAACTACTGTTTCGATTTTACTAAGAACGGGTCGTTACGTTACCTATGTTAAATTCATGTGGCTTATGTTTGAATATGCTAACATGTGTTGTTGGTGGTACTTAGGCTTGTGTCAATTTTATGGTTGAATTATATTATGCTTAATCTTAATGTTATGTATTGAAATGGTAAGTGATGTTCATGTTTTATGAACTTACTAAGCATTATGTGCTTACGTAGTTTTCTTCCCTATGTTTTATAGATAATTAGAAGCTCGTCGGAGACCTATCACACTATCCATTGATTATATCGGTAGTTTTTGATGTTTTGGTTAAGGTTATAATGGCATGTATAGGTTGACTTGTGGTGTATGTTAGTTGATAAGTTTGGCATGTATATGTGTTATTATGGTTAGTACTCTTTTGGTACTTATGACACCTTGTTGTTGTGTGTTAAAATGGTTAAATTGATGCATGTTTTGATAGCCAATTTTGGTATGTGATGAGGTAGTTGCAAGGTAGTCAAGTATGGTAGGTTTTGTGTAACACCCTGAATTTTGGGCCTAGAAGAAATAGGTTTTGAACAAGGGAACAATTAGGAGACTGTACATAAATATTTAGTTATGCAAGGAAGTGACATAAATGAATGTTTGCTTTAGTGGTTAAGTGATTTAGGAGTGTTTGGAAGTGTCTGAGAAGTTAGGGGTTCAAGCCTTGGCTTATGCAAAATTTTTATTTTAAGTGAATAAAATCCTTGGATCTAAATAGTAGGTTCTTAAATTATTGCGGTTAAAATATGATATAAAAAAGTTGTTGTTCTAGTGGTAAGGGGCATGTGGAGTGTACATGGGGTCTAAGGTTCGAGTGGTGGCACATCAAAAAGGGAGTATTTATTTTGTTACCTAATTTGTGTAGGTGGTAGAGTTGGATTGAAATACTGCTAAATGGATTTTGAACTGGTCATAGAGAGAATTGAGGAGGGATATTTGGAGAGATTTGAGGAGAGAATATTGAGATTTGGGGAGGTTGTTGTTTTGGAGAGATAATAGTAGAAAATTAAAGAAAAGGAAGTGGATGGAGAGTGTGTAGCCGAATTGGAGGAGGGATTTTTGGGGTTTGGGGTTGTTGCCGCTTTGGTGAGAGTTAGAATTCGGGTTTCATTCCTTTTCTTTCAACCTTGGCCAAATACAGCTTCTCTCCTCCCTCACCATTTTTCTTTTCGATTTTCTCTCCTAGTCGATTCTCCCTTCTTCTTCTTTTTTTAAGTTCTGCCGAATAGCTCTCGGCATTAGCAAGGGTTCGTTGATGAATTGGGAGCGCACGGTTTTACTCTTCATCTCCTTCAAGTGCTCTCCATTGGCCGAGTACTGATAGATTAATCCCGATTCTCAGCTCTTTGTACGCTACATCTCTGATCTACAATTTATTTTATCGTTGTTGGTAAGTGGTTATGGTATAATAATGAGTCATCTGTTACTTTTTGATAAACAATATTGAAAGGCAAGTGGGGTGCAATTGAGATGGTTTGTCAAGTATGAGTCTAATATAAAGATGGTGACTTTTGTGTAGGTGGTGGTCGAGGTTGATTGGCACTTTTCCTGGGAACCAAGGGTGCGATGATCATTGATTTTTGAAATAAGAGTGTTCGAAACGAAGGGAATCTGCAAATCGCATCGGGTGTGTAAACACCCCACTGTAACTGTAGAATGGCAAAAGCTGAAAAGCCGGAAAGACGGCGTTTGAGACCACACGAGCGTGTCATCGCTCGTGTGGTAAGCCAAACCCGCGAATCATGGGCGATAGACGGTAGAGGCCTCCATGAGCATTTTCATGGGCTTAGGCCGTAATGGGCCACGTTAGACCGAAATGGGCCGTGTAGGCTCAATGGGCTCATGGGCCCACACGGATAAAATTCATGATTTGTGGCAAACATTGGACTGGGCTATGTAGATCTCATAGTTGTGGCGAAATCTGGATTGAACGGGCCGCACTAACGTGTGGGCCCACTTGGGCCTAGTAATGGGCCTTGGGCCTATTTACACTATTATGACCATTTAGATTACCTGAGTCGCTCGAGACGACTGCAGACCTTTTGAGAGGTCGATATCTACACCGAAACCCCAAAATAGGTAAAATAACCAAAATATCCCTATATGGTAAAATGACCTAAATACCCCCAATAAGGTAAAATGATCGAAATACCCCCATAGGATAAAATGACTAAAATACCCCCATAAGGTAAAATGACCAAAATACCCCTATAGGGTAAAATGATCAAAATATCCCTATAAGGTAAAATGACCAAAATACCCCCATAGGGTAAAATGATAGAAATACCCCCATAGGGTAAAATAACTATTATACCCTTAGAAGATGAAATGACTGTTATGGCCTTATGTTATGTATGACTAATTTGCTCTATGATATGTATGACTATGATTGAGCATGACATTTTGCATACACGTATGATATTATGTCACAATATATTGCATAGGGATGGGTTGTTATATTTGGAGGAAGTGTATTGTACTAATAAGGTTGCATGGGTCGCCCAAGACGATTGTGGACCTACTGATGGCTATATGCCGTTTATTTTACTAGCAGCTTTGCTGTAATACTATTTAGTGCCGCAACCGGTGCTAATCTTGGTGTGTCTCGCTGGGTAGGTCGATTTTATCCCCACATGGTGTGTTTGGTGGGACGGAGTGGTGTGTAGAGGCTGGATTGGGTAGGATTTCTAACTGCATATCTGCACTGATTAATGATTTTGTACTATTACTGCATCTATTAATGATATTACATATTGTTTATTGCTTGACTGATATCTGTTACTATTATGGGCCAAGGCCCCACTGATACTATTAATGAAATTGGGCAAAGGCCCTACTGATTACTGGCATTGTGATGGGCTCAAGCCCAATCGTTTACTGTTACGGGAAAGGGCTTAGGCCCACACTGAACTGGACTATTATTGTAACGGGCTCAGGCCCAAACTGTATTTATCTACTGTTTAATTGACTGTTTACTTGTTAGAGGATTACACACTGAGTTTTCGTAAACTCACCTCTCTGTTTAACTGTACAAGTAATCCCCAGTTGTAGGCGGGTCGGTGCTGCGAGGGACTCGATGATGGCCACACAACTGCATCAGTTTTCATTTTTAGCTTCTGATTTATATGTAACTGAATTTGGGTATTTTTATGTAAAAAGGCCTCTTTAAAGTTATAAACTTTAAATTGGGGTTTTTATTTCTTTAGTTTGATATAAACTGCTAGTTGTAGAAAAAGACGGGTTTTCAAAAGGTAACTGTTTTCAAAGACACCACATTTTCGTAAAATACTGTAAAAGTTTCCGCATCAATGACAACTTGAGTTTTCAATAAACGTGAATTAGTATGGAACGAATTTTCAATGAAACCGTGTTTTTGAAAAACACTTCAATGCAATATCGCCAGATTTGGCCATAACGTCTAGGCCAGGTTTGGGATGTTACATTTTGAGATGAAAATGAGATAAATGTGCATGGTTGAATATGGCCAAATATGCATATGTTAAAATATGTTTGATTGACTATGATTGAGGTGCCTTATTGGCATATTGGTTGGATGGATTATTGGACTATTGAATTGGTCGTTTTATGCATATTTTGGTACATTTGATGCATTGGTTATGGGTGCAAATTGCTTATAGGAAAATGCTTGAGATGGGTTATGGAAATGGCTTGATTTTGGCCAATTTCGTGTCCACACGGGTGTGTGTCTCAGCTGTGTGTGACACACGGCCATGTGACACGACCGTGTGTCCCCTGTAGGTTTTAAATGTTGCAAGTCAGGTAGTTACATGGCCTAGCACACGGCCTGGCACACGGGCATGTGGCTTGGCCGTGTGACCCAAGCCAGAGAGTTACACCAGTGAGGACACGGGCTGGGACACGACCGTGTGTCCCTATTTCGAATGTTACACGGGCGTGTGTCTCAGCAATGTGAGTCACACGGCCTAGCCACACGGCTGTCTGATCCCTGCTGCAATTCAATTTTTCTTACTTTTTCCTCAATGTTTCAAATGTTCCTGATTTAGTCCCAAATCATTTTTAAAGAATTTTTAAGGCCTCAAGGGCTCGATTAAGGGACGATATGCATCTTTATGTATAGATTATGATATTTTTATATTAAAGTTTGCAAATGTATGTTTTGAAGTTACGTTTTTACGATAATACTTTGTGACCCTATTTTGATGACAAATACAGGTTAGTGGTGTTACACAAATTCTCCTATTCTTCATCTTTTTCGATATCTCGAAGAAGGAATATTTATGAAAGGTTCTGCATGGAGTAGACTTCATGAGGACTAAGTTGAAAAAGTAGGGAAACTAGCAAGCAAGTAAAGTTATGAATCCTACTGTGTACGAAAGGTAAATTTTATGGGTGTAAGAACTATTTTAAGGGCTCTACATGCTTATAGAAGCTTAAGCTTTTAAGGTGTAACATATGTTTAACCAAAAGATTTTGGGTTGTATACTGCTACCTGGAGAATGAAAGCTCTAGTGCTCGAGAGAAGGAATAAGCTAAGGAAACAACAAGGATTAAGGTGAGTTCCTAACTCTAAACCTGTTGTTATGTTCTACAGTATTTAAGTATGCCATGTTGCATAAACATGAAATATGATGGCATGAGCATGCATTAGATGATTGTAGGTAAACCTCAAGGGGATTAGATGAAGTTAGAATGGGAATAGGGAGTGAACCTATTAGATACTACCTCGAGTGAAGTTTTAGACCTTGTGGAGGGAACACTGTGGTGTTTGAGCATCAAGGCTAGGTCGTGTTAAAGAGATAATGGGAGGAGGATTCCTGAAATGACATCATGAAATGGTATTTACGATGACGATAGTATTGACTGGTCCTTCAGGGCAACACCGTAACAGCAGTATATGGCGTAAGACCATAGATGAAAGAGGTTATGACAATCGGGTATAAGGTAAATGGCGTAAGACCATAAATAAAAGAGGCTGTGAGAGTCTAGTATGAAGCACGTAGCATAAGTCCATGGATGAAAGATGCCATAATGGCATGGTATACGGTAAAATGGTAATGGCGTAAGACCATGTATGAAAGACGCCATGGCAGCAAGGTAAATGGTATAAGGTATAATGTAAGATGGCCGCCTCTAGATGTACTAACGTCTAAAGTGTAATTTCTACAACCAAATATAAGTGTTAGTCGATTTCTGCAAGTATACGAGCTAGGTTGTAATTTAGTTTATACAACAAAGTATGAAATACTCCAAGAATCGTACCCAATGGAGGAAAATACTAAATTAATTCTAACCTCGATGCTAATAGATCTAATTAGTAATTTAACTAAATTATATTACAATAAACCATAAAGTGTAGAAAAACTATATTACATAAGAAATAAATAAATTGCATTAAAATAAAATGGAAAACTAATTTGCAAACTGAATCAATTCTAAGAACGGAAGACTAACTTGCTTTAGTGGTCATAACTAATTCCTATTTCGGGCTCTACTCAATCAACTAATCGTTAACCTAGCAATATCTCTCAATCTTATACTAAACTAATGAGTCGGCAAGAATTACTTATCTCTGGACCTCACAGTCAAGACCGGATTGAGGTAAAGTGTTCTCGGATAGACAATACCAATTTTAGATTCATTCTCACCTAGATGACTTCCTAGGGTTTCGAGTTCTTCCTATCCTGACTAGTTGATCCACTAAGAAACCCTACATAGAAATTAATTACTTTCACGTCCACTTGCTAATCTTCCATAAGGGGATTAGTTCCTCATGGATCCCATAAATAAAATAAACTTGATTGAAAGGATGAACATGAATAATAAATCAAGAATAAGGTTTAACATATTCAACACAGTGGCGTGCTTAACATGCTTAACTTGTTTAAAGTTAGGACCCACACCTTCATTTCATAATCTGCTGCACTAAACCTTAAAATCTCCACTTTAACCCTAAATGAGCCTAAATACAAAAACAACACTTATTACATTAGAATACAATTAAAAACCAGACTTTAAACACCCCTAAGGGTTCGGCCAAAACAGTGACACATCAACAAATTTTCATATCCAAAACGATAAGCAAACTTACATTGTTTCGCAATTAAATGAAGTTGTGACTACCCATTTGAAACAATTGTTGATCTGAAATGTTTGGATCAATTCCTAGGAAAAAATAACATAAAAATCGTCAGTAAAAATGTTGGAAACATGGCGGCAACTTAATAAAAAAATGAGAGATGAAGCAGAAAGAAAGCAAAACTAAACCACACTAGGAGGAGGGAATGTGACAAAAAAAGGAGGTGCAAACGTAGGCTTGGGCGGCTCAATAGAGGAGAAAAATGAGAAAATAGAGAGGGAGAGGAGGTGGAATGAAAACTAGGGAAACAAAATGAGAAGGGTAAAAAAAGAAAATAAAAATAACATTTATACCTAGGTTAAACTAGGTTGGACGGTGATTTGCTGGAATATGTTACAGCAGATAAAACTAGTTTTTGCACTTTAGGAGCTTGAACATAAGCATTTTTGTTGTGTTTTAATTACATTTCAACAAGTTTAGTTAATTGTAAAAAAATGTGTAATTTGAGTCTTTTATTGAATTTAAGGGTAGAATGAGGCCTAAGGATGAGCTAATATATTTTATGAGTGAGTAGAAGACCATTAGAAGGCGTATTAACTCAATACTAGTCACTAGGTTGAAACATAGAGCATTGGATGTCGCAACATAATGAGAAAAACCGAAGAAGCCCAAAACTACCTTCGATGTCGCGACAAAGCCTGAGGATGTTGCGACATACCCTTGAAGACACCCTGAAGCTAAGCATACTTCCTTCGATGTCGCGACATAGGACCTGGTGTGTCACGGCATTGCCTCTATACGAGATATTAATACTAGCCAAGGGTATTTTGGTCCGCACAATCCAACTTTAAGCTCGGGAACGTCAGCTGACCTAGGGTTAAGGATGATGACTATTCTATGTAACACCCCTTACCTGTGTTCGAAGCTAGAACAGGGTACGAGGCATTACCAAAACATAAACACATGCAATCATACAAAACCAAGACTTATATATATATTTTAGTTTTTTTTTTAAAAACTTTTCGATCAAGTCATGCAAGCTCGCACATCCACAAAATGCATCACCATGAACATATAACTTGATCAATATTAGCCAACATCAATGGCTTTATACAAAATAAATTATCAAATAGCATAGACCAACATTTTAGGCCAAATCATTTATGACACATAACAAAATAACCAAGCCTTATATACATGCCATAATTCAAAATATTGATTTCAAAATACCAAAAAGTATTGATAGTGAGGATGGAACTCCAACGATCTTCGTACCCCAAGCTAGCTTAGTGACACTATAAGACAAGGAAAAGAAATGGGGTAAGCATATAGCTTAGTAAGTGAATATGTAAATAATAAAAAATTTATTAATATGCTTTTATCAATCTTCACAATATGTTCTCAAAATAAAACAATCATAAAAGCACATAGTTCCAATATTTACTCAAGTTCGTATCTAGCTATCTACTCGCATCTTAGTTACTAAATTATTTATCTCCTGAGTTACAGAGCTCCAAATTAAGTTCTGCAAATTTCCCCTGAAACTAGACTCATATATCTTCTTACCAAAATTTTTTTTAGAATTTTTCGTTTAGCCAATAACTACAGTTTATTCTCTAAAGTTTCTCCTATTCTTCTCGTACAGAATTTAGATGATGTTCCCGTTTATTTCTCTTGAAAATATACTCATTCGGGATTTTAAACATATAAATTCCAACCCATAAATATTTTTGTTCAAATTTTAATAATTTTTCAAAGTCAGGACAGGGGATTCCAAAATCATTCTGACATTGTCTCACTAAAATTCAAATATCTCATAATATGGAATTCTTTTCTTTACATTGTTTCTTTTACATGAAAATAAACTCAATAAGATTTAATTTCATATCTTATTCAACTTCTAATTCAATTTCCACCGTTTTTCTGATTTTTCAAAATCACACAACTACTGCTGTCCAAAACTGTTTTATCTCAAATTTCACTTTTTCATGAAACATCATAACAATATGCTTAATATTCAATAACATAGTTTAACTTGCATGCATGATACAAGACTTTATCTCTTCACTTTCTCCTTTTCAACTTTACCACATTTCAATCACATACCGAACACATTGCTCATGAGTATACACATACATATACCTACACTTATCACCACATAGTCACACATAATTTCACTTAGTCGATTTTCCCAATGAACACTTCGGAATAATAACAGATACATAGTGGTTCCGCACATAGCACCACCCTTGTGATCAATTCTATCCGGTACACATAGTAGCCTACACTGAGTACTACACATGTGACTAATACCATCCGGTACACGTAGTAGGCTGCACATAGTACTACACACGTGACCAAAGCTATCCGGTACACATAATAGCCAGCATTTAGTATTACACATGTGACCATAACTATCTTATACTCATAGTAGCCTACACATAGTACTACACATGAGTTCTCATGACGTCCTTCGTATCCTTTTCTATTTTGAAAATTCAACTGGGAAATTTCTCACTTATTCTCACTTTGTCAATTTCATCCATAATCAATCTCAATTCATAATTTACATGAAATAATCATTCAATATACAACCATATCTCATGTAATATAACAAAATATTATAACATAAGTAAAAATGATATATATTATTTACATACAAAGTTACCTTGGTGCAAGATATGACGAATTTGCAATTTAGTCCACAACCTTTTCCTTTCCCCCGATCAAGGTCAATTCCTCGTCTTTCTTGATCTATAATAACACATATAACTCATTTAATACTCAAATTATTCATTCTAGCCCAAAAATCACACTATTCTAGTCCAAAAATCACATTATGGGAAACTTACATTTTTGCCCCTAAATTTTCATATATTTACAATTTTACCCCTAGGCTTGTAATATAAAAAGAACTTATTTTTTTTTCAAATCCTAAGCGTAGCTGATTCATATTGCCTCTTATAGCAGCCCACAATTTTCACTAAATCACATTTTCCTACACATAATTTTACAACTTTTACAAATAGGTTCTTTTATGCAATTTCATCAAAAATCATTTAGTAAAAGTTATTTATCACACCCCCAAACTTTCATATTTTTCCATAAAACATCAAAACACATGCATGTCATCCATGTGTAAATTTTTAAACACAAACCCTAGTTCAAAATAATGGTAGAAATAGCTAAATTGAGTTACGAGGATCTCAAAAATGTAAAGAACATTAAGAACGGGGCTAGGATGCACTTAATATTAAGTTTGGAAGCTTGAAAAACCCTAGCTATGGAGACTTAGAAAAATTCAACCAAGCATGGAGAAGATGGACATAATTTTGGCCTTATTTTCCCTTTTCTTATTTCTTTTATTAACCAAATGACCTAAATGCCCTTCATTAGAAACTACGGTATTTTATCATTCTTTGGGTATTTTGTCCAAACTAAAGTATAGTGGTCTAATTACTATTTAAGGACCTCCACTTTAAAAACCCATTACAAACAAGTACCTTTATGAACTAGAACACACATTTTTCACCTATTGTAATTTAGTCCTATTCATCAAATTGGGTACTAATCGATAGAATTTCATAACGAAAATTTCACACAGTAAATATTAAAACTTAATCGCAATAAATTTTTTTAGTTCAAATTTGTGGTTTCAAAACCACTATTCCATTTAAGCCCTAAATCGTGCTGTTATAATTCTCCCCCTTTAGGGATTTTCGTCCCCAAAAATCTTACCGAAAAAGAGGTTTGGGTACTGTTTTCTCATGGCCTCCTCCGGTTCCCACGTAGCCTCTTCTACTCCATGTCTTTGCCACAACACTTCCCGAGCCAAATTTTTTATCGGTTCCTCATCATAGGTCATATCCGGTCGAATCTTAATCTCTGTCGGAGAAATTACATGTTAAGGATCAGAACGATAGCGTCGCAACATCGACACATGAAATACATTCTTCAGTACACATATCCTGTCTCGGAACATCAAACAATCTTCTGAATCGATCTAAAAATCTGAATCAGTACCCGATTCACACTGAGCTCTTTTAGCTTGCAATTCCCTGTCATTCTTCTAAGCTTCACAAATCTGCTGAAAGAATAACGGTCTAGCCTTCAACTCAGCCAATATCAAACCATCATCAGACAATGTCAAACTCGTACTCATAGCTCTCAAAGCATACAAGGATTTTCTACTCAAGGCATCTACGACTACATTCGATTTCCCCGGATGATAATAAATTACTAGCTTATAATCTTTCAATAATTCAAGCCACCTCTGTTGTCGCAAATTTAAATCCTTTTGATTCATCAAATACTTCAAACTTTTATGATCGGTAAAGATTCAACATTTCTCACCATACAAATAATGACGCCAAATCTTTAAAGCAAAGACGATGGCAGCCAATTCCAAATCATGCGTCGGATAGTTCTTCTCATGTAGTTTTAGCTATCTCGAGGCATAAGCTACCACTTTGCCATCTTGCATCAACACACACCCAAGACCATTCAATGACGCATCACTATATATCACAAAATCTTTCCCCAACTCAGGTTGCACCAAAACCGATGCTTCAGTCAATCGTGCTTTCAACTTCTCGAAACTTTGCTGACAAATTTTTTTCCACTCAAACTTTACATTCTTTTGCAACAAATTAGTCATAGGAGTAGCAATCATAGAAAATCATTCAACAAAACGTCGATAATATCCGGCTAAGCCCAAAAAGCTTCTAACCTTGGTTACATTCTTCGGCAGTTTCCAATCAACAATTGCCAAAATTTTGCTCGGATGAACCCAAATACCATCACTCGAAACTATGTGTCCCAAGAATTCGACCTCACAAAGCCAGAACTCAGTTTTACTTAATTTAGCAAACAATTTCTTCTCTCTCAGAATCTGCAACACTATTCTCAAGTGTTCAGCATGCTCAGATTCATCTTGAGAATAAATCAAAATATCGTCTATGAACATAACCACAAACTTGTCCAAATACAATCAGAAAATTCGGTTCATCAAGACCATAAAAATAGCCGGAGCATTAGTTAAACAGAAAGGCATCACAAGAAATTCATAGTGTCCATACCTCGTTTTGAAAGCGGTTTTTGGCACATCTGACTCTTTAACTCTCAATTAATAGTAACCGGATCTCAAATCGATCTTTGAAAACACTGTTGCCCCTTTCAACTGGTTGAATAAATCATCAATTCTCAGCAATAGATACTTGTTCTTTACAGTCACTTTGTTGAGCTGACGATAGTCAATAAAAAGTCTCATAGAGTCATCTTTCTTCCTCACAAATAATACGGGAGCACCCCAGGGAGAAAAACTCGGTCTCACTAATTCTTTATATGTCAACTCTTGCAACTAAGCTTTTAATTCTTTCAATTTAGTCGATGCCATTCTATACGGAGCAATAGAGATCGGTGCAGTCCCAGGTAACAAATCAATAGCAAATTCAATCTCTCTAATCGGAGGCAACCCAGGCAATTCTTCTAGAAATACGTCCGGAAACTCACAGACTACCAGCACTGATTCAAGCTTTGACTCAGACATCCCAGTATTCAACATATAGAAAAGATAAGCTTCACACCCTTTTCACATGTATTTCTGAGCAGACATGTGAAAGATCACCATAGGCAATTTATTTGATTAGTCTATTTCAACCTAAAGAATCTCACCATTTTCACATTTCAACCCAAGGGTTTTCTGTTTACAATTTACCTGAGCATCATGTAATGTCAACCAATCTATACCCAAAATAACATCAAACTCATCAAATGGTAACAACATCAGATTAGCCTGAAAACACTGACCTTGAATCATCAAAGGACAATTCTTGCAAACCTTATCAACTAACACATATTTGCCTAAAGGATTTGACACTTTAATCATAAATTTAGTAAACTCAACAGGTAAATTCTTACTAGATACCAAATTCACACAAACATAGGAATGAGTAGATCCGAGGTCAATCAATGCAATAACAGTAGTATCATGGAGAGAGAATGTACCAGTAATCACATCGAGAGATGACGCCTCCTCACAAACACATATGACATAAGCTCTAGCAGGTGCTCTAGCTTCTGATCTCACAGCCGAATCTTTCACCACACTTTTACTGCTAGCTTCGCTTACGGTATTTCTCGGGGGTCTACCTCTGCTGGCAGTATTACCTGGTCTAACACTCTGAAATTTTTCTTCTTCAACCTTCTCAGGGAAATCTTTAATGTAGTGCTCTCGAGAACCATACTTGAAATAAGCTCGGCTAACTGACCAACACACACCAAAATCTTGCCTACCACAATGCTGACACTCGGGTTTATTAGGCCACATTACCCACACTTTCCATTGAAGTAGCTTTAGCTTTAGAACCCGAATATGATCTCCCACGTTCTCTGTGTGAATACCCAGCTGAAACAGTTAATCGAGGATTCATCTCTTTAGGCTTCTTTGACTGAGATTGAAATGACTTACTCATTGGCCTTTTTTCTTGCATCTCGGGCCTCAATCACAGCTTTTCTATGTTCTTTGTTCAGTTCTTCAGCCTTGCAAGCTCGATCAACCAGTACCACAAATTCTTTTAGTTCTAAAATCCCAACTAATAGTCTGATGTCTTCATTTAACCCATCCTCGAATCTCTTACACATGATAGCCTTTGTAGACACACACTCCTAAGCATATTTACTAAGTCTAACAAACTCTCTTTCGTATTCTGCCACAGATAGTCAACCCTGCTTTAACTCGAGAAACTCTTTGCGCTTTTGATCAATGAACCGTTGGCTTATGTACTTCTTTCTGAATTCCTCCTGGAAGAAATCCCATGTAACCCTTTCTTTCAGAACCACGGATACCAGTGTCTTCCACCAATGATATGCTGAATCCCTCGGTAAAGATATAGCACATTTCAAGCATTCTTCGAGAGTACAAGATAGCTCATCAAATACCTGACTAGAATTCTCAAGCCAAAACTCTACTTTCTCGGGATCATCTTCTATATTAGCCCTGAATTCTTCAGCCCCTTTCTTTCAGATTTTATCAACTGGAGGCTTATTCAATCTTACCAAATCAACACCTTGGGGAGCTACAGGGACCGGTTGGGGAATAGGAGGGGGTGGAGTAGGTTGAGCATTCAGATTCGCTCGAACAAATTTTGTATACCAATTATTCATCATATGGAGGAAGGCTTCTCGAGCCCTATCTCCCTAACTAGGTGTTTCAGGTCTACTATCCATTGGCGCGGTCCCTTACACGGGATCGGGCGTATTACTCTCTACGTCATCAACTACAGCTCGGTCAGGATACATTTACTATATAAAAAACACAATTTAAATTGTTAGAAGTCATCACACTATCACAGTGTATTTATGGCATGCATAGATAGACTTTCACACACATTATATTAGTCCGAGAACCGACTAAACCATAGCTCTGATACCACTAAAATGTAACACCCCTTACCTGTGTTTGACGCTGGAACAGGGTACGAGGCATTACCAAAACATAAACACATGCAATCGTACAAAACCAAGACTTATATATATTTTTTAGTTTTTTTTTAAAAAAAACTTTTTGATCAAGTCATGCAAGCTTGCACATCCACAAAATGCATCATCATGAACATATAACTTGATCAATATTAGCCAACATCAATGGCTTTATACAAAATAAATTATCAAATAGCATAGACCAACATTTTAGGCCAAATCATTTATGACATATAACAAAATAACCAAGCCTTCTATACATGCCATAATTCAAAATATTGATTTCAAAATACCAAAAATTAATGATAGTGCGGATGGAACTCCAACGATCTCCGTACCCCGAGCTAGCTTAGTGACACTATAAGACAAGGAAAAGAAAGGGGGTAAGCATATAGCTTATTAAGTGAATATGTAAATAATAAACAATTTATTAATATGTTTTTATCAATCATCACAATATATTCTCAAAATAATGCAATCATAAAAGCACATAGTTCCAATATTTACTAAATTTCGTATCTAGCTGTCTACTCGCGTCATAGTCACTAAATTATTTATCTCTTGAGTTACAAAACTCCAAATTAAGTTTCGCAAATTTTCCCTGAAACTAGACTCGCATATCTTCTTACCAAAAATTTTTTAGAATTTTTCGTTTAGCCAATTACTGCAGTTTATTCTGTAATATTTCCCCTATTCTGCTGTCTAACAGTTTCGACCTTTCTGCACTAAAAATTAATTATCTTCTTGTACAGAATTAAGATGATTTTCCCGTTTGTTTCTCTTGAAAATATACTCATTCAGGATTTTAAACATATAAATTCCAACTCATAAATATTTTTGTATAATTTTTAATAATTTTCCAAAGTCAGGACAGGGGATTCCGAAATCATTCTGACCATGTCTCACTAAAATTCAAATATCTCATAATATGGAATTCTTTTGTTACAGTATTTCTTTTATATGAAATTAAACTCAATAATATTTAATTTAATATTTAATTTAATATCTTATTCAACTTCTAATTAAATTTCCACCATTTTTGCTGATTTTTCAAAATCACACAACTGCTGCTGTCCAAAACTGTTTTATCTAAAATTTCACTCTTTCATGAAACATCATAACAATATGCTCAACATTCAATAACATAGTTCAACTTGCATGCATGATACAAGACTTTATCTCTTCACTTACTCCTTTTCAACTTTACCACATTTTGATCACATACCGAACACATTGCTCGTGAGTATACACATACATACACCTACACTTATCACCACATAGTCACACATAATTTCACTTAGTCGATTTTCCCAATGAACACTTCGGAATAATAACAGATACATGGTGGTTTCGCACATAGAACCACCCTAATGATCAATGCTATCCGGTACACATAATAGCCTACACTGAGTACTACACATGTGACCAATACCATCCGGTACACGTAGTAGCCTGCACATAATACTACACACGTGACCAAAGCTATCCGGTACACATAGTAGCCAACACTTAGTACTACACATGTGACCATAACTATCTTATACTCATAGTAGCCTACACATAGTACTACACATGAGTTCTCATGACGTCCTTCATATCCTTTTCTATTTCGAAAGTTCAACCGGGAAATTTCTCACTTATTCTCACTTTGTCAATTTCATCCATAGTCAATCTCAATTCATAATTTACATCAAATAATCATTCAATATACAACCATATCTCATGTAATATAACAAAATATTATAACATAATTAAAAACGATATATATTATTTACATACAAGCTTACCTTGGTGCAAAATATGACGAATTTGTAATTTAGTCCATAGCCTTTTCTTTTCCCCGATCAAGGTCAATTCCTCGTCTTTCTTGATTTATAATAATACATTTAACTCATTTAATACTCACATTATTCATTCTATTCCAAAAATCACACTATGGTAAAATTATATTTTCCCCCTAAAGTTTCACATATTTACAATTTTGCCCCTAGACTCGTAATATGAAAAGTACTTATTTTTTTTTCAAATCCTAAGCGTAACTGATTCATATTCCCTCTTATAGCATCCCGCATTTTTCACTAAATCACATTTTCCTACACATAATTTTACAACTTTTACAAATAGTTTCTTTTATGCAATTTTATCAAAAATCACTTAGTAAAAATTGTTTATCACACCCCAAACTTTCATATTCTTCTATAAAACATCAAAACACATGCATTTCATCCATGGGTAAATTTTTAAACACAAACCCTAGTTCAAAATAATGGTAGAAATAGCTAAATTGAGTTACGAGGATCTAAAAAATGTAAAGAACATTAAGAACGGGGATAGGATGCACTTGATATTGAGCTTGGAAGCTTGAAAAACCCTAGCTATGGATACTTAGAAAAATTCAACCAAGCATGGAGAAGATGGACACAATTTTGGCCTTATTTTCCCTTTTCTTATTTCTTTTATTAACTAAATAACCTAAATGCCCTTCATTAGAAACTAAAGTATTTTATCCTTCCTTGGGTATTTTGTCCAAACTAAAATATAGTAGTCTAATTACTTTTTAAGAACCTCCACTTTAAAAACCCATTACAAACAAGTACCTTTATGAACTAGAACACACATTTTTCACCTATTGTAATTTAGTCCTAATCATCAAATTGGGTACCTAATCGATAGAATTTCATAGCGAAAATTTCACATAGTCATTCAATCACACAGTAACTATTAAAACTTAATCGCAATAAATTTTTCTACTTCAAATTTATGGTTTCGAAACTACTATTTTGTTTAAGCCCTAAATCAGGCTGTTACATTCTAAGTCTAGAAAAAGGCTCAGTTAACACATGTTATGGACAACTTTTGGCTATTGTATAATTGTCTCTTTAGATTTAGATCCTAGTTTTCTCTTTTATTAGGTTTTAGATTTTATTTTCGTTCTTGCTATTTATTTTTAGGGAGAAATCATATTCTAAAATTATTCTCAAACTCTATGAGGATTCAATGCTTAAATTCAATACAATCAAGCTTCTTATAAAATTTATTTTTGAAATTATTCTTTATGTTTATTCTTTCATTCAAGTTTATATTTTTTATTGGATCAATGAGGAACTAATCCTCTTGTGGGGGATTAACGAGTGGAGGTGTGAATAATTAACTATTTTGTAGGGATTTCTTAATGGATCAGCTATTTAGGAAAGGAAGAACCTAAACCCTAAGTCCAACAATCCTAGGAAGTCATCAAGGTGGGAATTAACACAAAATTGGTATGGCCTATCCATGAACACCTTAACCCCGAAATTGTTTGGACTGTGAATCTACTTGCATGGGTTATTTTGTTGAATCTGCTTGTCACCTGTCAGAGGATGAGTTCATTGTTGGGGTTATGTTGTCGAGTTATTGCTTGATGATGATGCGGAGGAGAGGTCTGGTTAGGCCATCAACTTAGCTTGATTGATGTCCATCTAATCACATTCTGTGAAGTGATGGACCATTTCATATAGCTAGGATAACTTCTCCAGGGGGTTACCTATGAGGTGAAATCAGAGAAATTTATGAGTGGTTCTTATAATACCTCACATCTGACCTAATCGCCGAGTTCGAGATGTGAGATGCCACATTTGTTGCCGAAGTAACTATGATTTCATTTACATGTCTAATAAAAAAGTTATACGAGCCATTAGGTTTCAAAACTTAATTAAATACATTATGTAATCAAATATTAGGTGTAAACAAGGTTACAACAAACTCTTTTGGAATATCTATGATAATTGAGGGACTAAAACATAAAATTTTCAAAATAGAAAAGTGATGTCGCGACCATGAATGAGGCATGTCGTGACACTAAAGGTAAAAGCATGACGTCTCAACTTCAATCGAGGTGAGTCATGACCTTGAAGATAGGAAACTGAAGTCGAAACTTCAACAGGTGAATTTCCCGACTTAAGAATAAGGGGTTCCAATGTCGCGACCTCAACAGAGGACTGACAGTACATTTGCACAGGACCCAAGTTGAATATATCTTAAATTCGTTTATGAATTTATTCACTTATGACATTCATAATGTGACATACCTTAATATTGAGTGGATAATGGACTATATATGTGTGATGATGTAAGTAAAAATCTGAGTTCAAATAGATAAATAACCAAAAGATGATGCGTCGGGTATATGATTTCTGCAGCACGTAGCATCATCCACAATAGTGGAATTCATAGCCTAAGACATGGTAAACGATATCCTCTCATTGGTATTACATTATAGATGAAAAGTAAACGTGATCACGGGTCATTTGTCTTTGTGATGAATGACTTAATTACTATTTGATAGTAATTGACTTCTCATGAAAGAAGATGCAATGGTTACAATGAGATAAATTATGATCATATTGGGAGAACAAATTTATCCCAAAAAGATCAATGATATCCTATGATGTTCCCCAGAGAATAGATCGGTGAAATCACAAGTCCTATGCCCCTGGTCAGCAGTGGAGTAGGTTGGAAATTACAGATCTTGTTTCCCTGAGCAGTAGCGGAGCAGATCGAAGACGGCAAATCTTATCTTCCCTAGGAGTAGGGAAACAGATTTAAGCCACACGTCCTATGACCCTGACCAGCAGTGGAATATGTTAGAAATTGCAGATCTTGTCTCCCTAAGTAATAGTGGAGCAGATCGAAGATAGCGAATCTTATCTTCAAGTGTAAGGAAGCGGATTGAAGCCAGAAATATTATCTCCCTGAGATTACAGCGGAGCAGATAAAAGCTAGTAATCCTATCTCTCTGAGATTACAGTAGAGTGGATTAAAATAAAGGATCTTATCTCTCTGAAGTTACAGTAAAGTAGATCATATCAGATTGAAGCCAGAAATCTTATCTCCCTGAGATTACAGCGGAGCAGATAGAAGCTAGTAATCCTATCTCCCTGAGATTAAGTGGAGCGGATTAAAATAAATGATCTTATCTCTCTGAAGTTATAGTAGAGTAGATCGCATCAGATTGAAGCTAGAAATCTTATCTCCCTGAGATTACAGCTGAGCAGATGGAAGCTAGTAATCCTATCTCCCTGAGATTACAGTAGAGCGGATTAAAATAAAGGATCTTATCTCTCTGAAGTTACAATAAAGTAGATCGTATCAGATTGAAGCCAGAAATCTTATCTCTCTGAGCTTACAGCTGAGCAGATTGAAGCTAGTAATCCTATCTCCCTGAGATTATAGCAGAGCGGATTAAGATAAAGGATCTTATCTCTTTGAAGTTACAGTAGAGTAGATCGCATCAGGTTTTATCTCCCTGAGATTACAGTGGAATAGACCGAAGAATTACAGATCTTATTTCCTAGGCAATGTAGTGGAACAGATTGAAGCTACGACAGCAAATCTTGTTTCCTCAACATCACGGTTAAACAGATTTAAGTTACGAGATACGAATCCTATCTTCTCGACGTCACGGTAGAGCGGATCGAGGTACCAATTCCTATACCTCTGAAGATGCAGTAGGATGGAATGAGGTTACTTGAAGAAGAATACCAAAATCCCGCATGACCAGGCAAATTTGGCCTTATCGAAGTCTTTGCTGCATTCCCGTTACACGACAATGAGCAAAGAGGGGCAGCTGTAATAGCCCAAATTCACCCGGCCCAAACTAAATAATAAATACAAAAAATAAATAAAAATAATAGTCCAACGTTTAGTGTCCATTTATAAGCAACGGGATCGATGGCCCAAATAAACCCAAATCTCTACCCAAACCCGAATCAGCAGACCCTAAACCCAATTTTCTAAAACCAATACCAACCCAATGGCTCAGAACTCAGCCCGAATCGGTAGAGTACCTTAGAGGCTTCTAGGGTTTTCGCCAGCGCCACAGCCACCAAAGGCCACCCTCCAGGCGTGCCGAGCCACTTCTCACGTATGCAGTGCCTCCACACGCCCCTGGTTGGCCTCTGTGCATGCCACGTCCTCCCTACGGCCATACCTGCAACAAACGGAGGCAGACAAAACAACAACAGCAAGAAAATATAGGATAATAGGAGTTTTTTTCGGGAATTTTCTTTATTATTTTTTTTCTTTCTGTCGTTTCTCGGATATAAGGCCATCTTCAAAAATTTGTAAAAGATATCAGCACACATACGCATATTGTAGAGAGAAAATATTCAAAGAAATCAAAAAAAGGAAGAGTTCGAAAGGTGATTTAAACTTTCACTTCGTTTTTTTTGTTGTTCTTGGCTTTTAATCTTTTTCTATGTTTTCGGGTTTTTTGTTCGTTCAACAAAAGATAAAAGAAGAGAGATTAGAAAGTAGGGGCGTACCTGGAGACTGGATTCTTGCTCTCTCCGCAGTCATCAGAGTTGAAGCGAGGGTCAAGGGTCCTTGAAAATGACGATTCGTCGAAACGGTGTAGAAACTTTAGAGTTTCTTAGGGTTTCACGAAAAGTGAATAAGGCTTTAGGTTTTGTTTAGTTTCTGAGTGCGATAAAACGTTGTCGTTTGGAGCCAATATGGTGGAGTTGAAACGGCGTCATTTCGAGGACCAGATCGGAGCAGTGACCCGGTCTGAGTAGGATCCGCGCATGTTGGATTAACTGGTCTATTTGCTCATCAGGTCCCTTTCATTTTGGGAAGATTTTTAATTGGATTTTTTCTTTAGTTTTCAATTTGTACAACATATTTGATTTAGATTTCATTTCGATCCTTATTTAAAACGGCATCGTTCTCGCTATTTAGATTTGAGCATTCAAACTTTGTGTTTAACTGCTGTTCTAGTCCTGTAGTGTTTAATCAGCCATCAATTTAGTCTGAATTTGTGTAGTTTATCCTTTTTTAAATTGGTATTTAATTAGTTTGTTTAGCATCTGATTTTTGACATAATAAATCTTATTTTGACATATTATTTTTGAAAAATTAATATTAGATCACTATTTAATTTGGATAGTTTTAAATCTACTATTAATATAGCTTAAAATATAATAAATTAATTTTCTAATCTATTATTAATATATTTTTTTCATCATACATTAATATTTAAATCCATTATGTTTTTAGATTATTCTTATTCTCTTTTTATTTTAATATTTATTTAAGTTTCAATTTTAATTTCATGGATAATGTTATAACTATTACTGTCGTTTTCAAAGATTATCTTTCATATTTAATTGTATTTCTATATATTATTAGTTTCGAATTATAAAATTTTACATAGTTTCTATACATAAATATTTTGTCTCTTTAAAATTATTTATTTTATTTAGATTATTATTATTATTATTATTATTATTATTATTATTATTATTATTGTTTACATTAAGTTTTATTTACTTGGATTAAAATATGCATATAAGATTTATTCATTTTTACAACTTCTTCATTAGAATTCCTTTAAACGTTTTATTTGTTCTTTAGTTCTATTATCAAACTGTTTTTAAATCTTCATATTAATTTTTTTATTATTTTTTTATTTGTCATGAGGAATCTTAGAAAATTAATTATTAATTTATTGGATGCTCAATTATTAATATTGGTATTTGTATAATATGGTTAAAATCATTATTGTCACTTGCATTTACCCATTATTTGTTTGTCACCTTTTTTTAGTGTATGTTTAAATTGATATTTATCTTTTACATTATATATATCGCTATTCAATTATGTCCATTTGTAAGAGTTGAATTTAATAAAGCATCATGATCGTTTTATTTCATAATCCTAAAAAAAAGGGGCTTGGTGTTCATAGGTTCTCGAAAGAATTGTGCCCTAACTTACTGGGCTTCAATTCTTCTCGATGAATTAAGATAATAAAGTGTTCATTTTATTAAAACCATACAATAATTAAAATAAAATTCTTTAGATTTCAAAGTGTTGGATCCTAACTTACTGGATACGACATTTTGTTATCTCGATTTTAAAATAAAAGCAATATTTGGTGTTTAAGAATTTTGAGAAGTTGAATCCTAACTGACTGGATTCTGATTTCTCGATTGACTTAAATCATCAAATATCCTTCTTAAAACATGTTAAAAAATTTTAGAAAGGGACAAACCTAACTCCGAAGATTGGACTGTTGCGCTCTAACTCACTAAGTGTGGTGGTTTATTTCTTTGAAATGGGTCCTCCGTCCATTTAACCAATTCAATTATTTAATCTTTCATTTCATGGGACCGTATTTCAAAATCTTTTCAAAGTTTCAACACTAAGACATTAAACAATCGATTCGGTACCAATTTTTGGCGTTACGGGGGTGCTAACCCTTCCTCGTGCGTAACCGACTCCCGAACCTGTTTTTTCGAAATTCGCAGACAAAAAAAATCATTTTTAATGGTGAACCGGTCACACCTTAACAAAATATCGGTGGCAACTCCCCATTTGCATTTTCAAAATCGATACCCATTAATCAAACCTCAAAGGAGTGGTTTCGACATGATAAAGTTAGAGAAATGAGTTACGTTCAAAAATGGATGTGGTTTCTCACCAAGTATGGAAATGACTTTAGAATTAAAATTAAGTTTTTTGAATTATTATTTAATGAATTTAAATTTGAAAATGGAATTAAATTAATGGGTCATTGTGAATCCGTTGAATGTTGAAATTAAATATATTTTCTCATAGATTCTTTTACGGTAAAATTGCCATGATTTTAACGAAATTAGAATTGAATTAAGAAAATTATTTAATTGAAAATTTAATTTGTTTAAATTAATAAATAATATTTATTTTTGAAAATAGAAAATCATGTATTGAGTTGGACTAAATTATAAAGTGTTGGGTTAAAAGACAAGAAAATACATATACTTGGAAACGATACATGAGAGGCCCAAAACCCCCCATAACAAGTATGAGGGGTGGCAACCTTAGTAAAATAACTAGGGTTTATCTGACCCTCTCTCCCCTCAGTCAATTAAGGGATTGTTTTTCTATTAAATAAATATTGTTTATATTCTATCAATTTAGTTAGGGTTTCACTACCTTTCCCTATAAATAGATAGCAATGGTAAGGCTAAAAATACACAACTTTGAGATATTATTATTCTACACGAAAATAAGTCAGAATTTATTTCTAAGTATAAATATTATTTTTGGGAATAACAATTTTGTTACTAACTTCTACGTCGCGACACAGGTCTTGGTGTGTCGCGACATCGACTCTAGACAAAAATTAACAGGAGCCAGAGGGAATTTTGGTCTACACAATCAAACTTAAAAGCTCAAGAATGTCAGGTAACCTAGAGTTAAGGACAACGACCACCTGAAATCTATAAATAGGCTTATTTGTCACACATTAAAGATACCAATTACTTAGCTTAGAATTTCTCTTTTAATTCCAGTTTAGCTTTTCTCTTTTCTTAGGTTTTAGATTTATTTTCAGTTTGTTCTTTGTTTTGTTTTGGGAGATCTGATTTGTGGATACAATCAAACTTTGTGGATTTGCTTTCATTCTAAATACAGATCAAGTTTTTTTCTTAAACTCTATACTTTCGATTCATTCATCATGTTCACTTTTTATATCAATTCTATAGTGTTTCTAAACACCATGAGGAACTAATCCCTCTATGGAGGATTAGCTAGTGAAGGTATAATCTATTAACCCTAGGCTTGATGACCCTAGGAAGTTATCAAGATGGGAATTAACCCAAAATTGGTATGGCTTATTCGTGAATACCTTCACCCTAAGCCTGTCTGGATCGTGAGGTTGGAAGATAAGTAGGCATTACTGACAGGTTATTCTAGTGGACGTATTGAAAGATCCCACTAGGATATCGACTAGTTGATTGAAGATGAACCCAAAGCGGCAGTTGATGAAGATTACCAAAGCGAGTTAATCGCCCATAACCAGATTTGATTAATTATACTTTTCAATCTCTTGATATTTATTTATTTATTTATTATATTTCTATTATAAAAATCCTAAAAACTCCTTTTATTTATACTTGTGTAATATAACCTATTTTGAGTACTAATTAGATCTTTTGGTGTTTAGGTTAAAATTGATCTAGCACTAGCCTCCATTGGGTTCGATCCTCGAAGTGCTCACCTACTCTGTTGTAACTATATTACAACTAGACTCATATACTTACAGATACCCCCTCATTCATATATATTTTACTGTAGTATTCACACTTTGGACGTTAGTACGTCCGGAGGCTGTCATTACTATTTGATAGTAATTGACTTTTCATAAAGGAAGATGTAATGGTTACCATGAGATAAAATAGGATCATATTGGAAGAGCATATTTATTTCAAAGAGATTAAGGATATCCTATGAGGGTAATACACTTATGACTAGGTCATTGGACGAGTACTGATCGAGTTGCTTTTGTAATGATATGTTATAAGGGAGACCTCAATCACGATACTATAGTGGAATGACTTCGTGACCAAATGAGTTTATAATTAATTGTTGAAAAGTTGGAACTTAATTATAAATTATTTGAGTCTTAATCACATAAGTCCAATAAGACCCTCCGCTAACTCGTTTAAACCAAAAATGAATTGCGTGTTGAATCAAATTAGTAGAAATTGATAGAAATGATAAAGTTAGAGAAATGAGTTACGTTCGGAAATGAATGTGGTTTCTCACTAAATATGAAATGACTTAAGAATTAAATTAAGTTTTTCGAATTATTATTTAATTAATTGAAGTTCAAAAATGAAATTAGATTGATTGGTCATTGTGAATCGATTGAATGTAGAAATTAAATATATTTTCTCATAGATTCTTTTATGGTAAAGTTGTTATGATTTTAACGGAATTAGAATTGGGTTAAGAAAATTATTTAATTGAAATTTTAATTTATTTAAATTAATAAATAATATTCATTTTTGGAAATAAAAAAACATGTATTGAGTTGGATTGAATTGTAAAATGCCGAGTTAAAAGTTCAAGAAACACATATAATTGGACCCGATACAGGAGAGACCCAAAACGCCCTCATAACAAGTATGAGGGACGACAACCATAGTAAAATAACTAGGGTTAGCCACCCCTCTCTCTCCTAATTCAACTAAGGAATTTTTTTTATATTAAATAAATATTGTTTGTAACTAATTCAACTAGGGTTTCATTACTACTTCCTATAAATAGATGGCACAATAGGGCTACAATACACAACTTTGATATATTGTTATTCTGCTAGAAAATAAATCAAAATTTATTTCTAAATAGAAATATTATTTTTGGGAATAACAATTATGTTAGTTTTTATAAGAGAGATTTATTTTCATACTAAAAGTAAGAAAATTATTTCTGATCTTTTGTTTGATTTGTAATTGTTCGAGTCCACACTCGAAACAGTTCATGGTACGAGAATAGTAGAAAAGGTCATTCGGTTGAAAGTCAGGAACGTCTAGGATCCGTCTTGCTCAAACCACAGGTATTATTCGGGAAAATTTATTACTACAAATATCACAAGCTAGCTCGATTTTCAAAATTTTATTCTTTTGCCGTACAAGAAAATAATTTTCGAACTGGATTTTTTCCAACAATTAAGCTTAAATAGATTATTTATTGTCTTGAAAGTGTGTTTACATTAGAATAACTTTCTCCGTTAAACACGGGTGGTGGGTTCTATTTGAAGTGGACCGGATAGTTGTACTCATGAAATCAATGCAAAGTTAACGATTCATTTTAGGCTCGACACATGTTCTCGGCGGAGGGGCATAACAAATTATATCAATAGAGATGATGGTAGTAGCAGTTGTAGATGGCTGTCTTTCACGCCATATCTTTCCCAGTCGGCTTTATTGCACATTGTTGTTGCTTATTTACCAACGAACACTACATGGATTTTTAAATGTGGTTGGAGATGGTTGCTGAATGGAAACCGTGGGATAAAACTTTGTTATTGATTTGCTAATAGATAGTGAGCATCGTGGGAGGGGATGTCAGATGATGCATCTTGGTTCAATATGCTGAGAGGGTTTAGAGAGCAGCCTTCAGAGATTGTCAATTAGCACAAGCCACGTGCAACACAATGGTGTTGGGACCTTTCCCTTGCCACGTAAAGCCTTCAAAGAAACACGTAATAAGAAAAATACTCGAAGCATCCATACAAATCTTTCTAATTGTACAAATGGAGGCCTAACAGTGAAACATGTCCATAAACATGATACTCTGGAATATCATCTACATCTAAAATTCCATTCTAACAAGCGCATTCGAAACATCAGAAGATCCATAATGTAGCCAGTCCTTGGCACAGATTAGTGCTTCCACCGTCTCCGGTCGCAAAGAGCTACGATATTCATCTAGTTGCTTGTCTGTAATATCAAAGATTGATTCGGTGGCAGCAGCAGACACCGGAATCGACAAAATGTCGCGAGCCATCTTGGAAAGAGTTGGATACTTCATCTTGTTCAGCTTCCACCAACCCAACACATCAAACTCTTGGACACGAGGTAACAGGGACTCTTCCAAGTACTGATCCAGCTCAGACTTCATCTGCTGGCTATTAGTCTCCATAATGTAGACATCAAAATCTGCAAGCCCATGGTCCGAAAGAAGATTACCTTGATGAGATTCGTTGGTCTTTCCATTGTTTGCACCATTCACTTCTTCCGCATAAGTTGGCGTCAAAGGCAATGGGAGTGCCACGTATTCAAGAAAGAGCTCATGAATTCCATCGTCAACAGTTTTGATGTATGTGGGAGCATCTTCGCCATATATTTTTGTGAAACTGAACTCGACAAGTTTCATTTTGAAACGAGGATCCATGACCACTGCCATTGCCAAAACCAGGCTACAGTCCTTCCAGTACTTGTCAATCTTTTCTTGCATTGATTTTGCAAGGTTGCTGATGAAAGGATCCTCACAAGTGATGGAACGACCCAAGTCCACATGTATTTTCCACACTTCATAAAAGAATGTAATTACGGTAGGGAGAGTTGTAGTTGTAAGGATGCTGGCTGCATCGAAGAGAGGTTTCAAGAAACTGCATAAAGTCTCAGCCAACTTCCAGTCTTCCATTGATGGGGCTAGCTTATAATCTGGATCGTAAGTATCCAAGCAATCAAACACTTCCTTCAATTCAGAAGCAGCTGCAAGCATTTGGTATGTGGTGTTCCACTGAGTTTGATTGTCAAGAAACAGGCTCTTTTCACTGGGCACTTGAAGCTGGTTTTTAACTTGAATGAACTTGTCATCATGGGATTCTGACATCTTCACATACTTTACACTATCACGGATTTTCTTGATGATCTCTTGCCCTGCTCCAAGCACATCCTTTGCCATGCTGCTCATAGTACGAGCTATACAATTTCTAATTAACAGCTGACCATTAAGAATAAGGGGATTTTTAACGCACAGTAAAGGTCTAAGATTTTCCAGCCCAGCTTCACTTAGCGGATGGTTGAAGGTGAGGGAAAATAACTTGCCTTCCAAACTCCAGTCTGAAAGGCAGGCAGCGATGGCATGACTTAGAGCAGAATGGGAATCCGGATATGGTTCCATTACAACATTGAAAACCCGTCTGTGCAACTTCCAGTCACTATCAACAAAGTGTCCAGTTATAAACACATAACCGAGGGTTTGATTTGAACTCCACATGTCCAGTGTAAGACAGAAGCGTCCAGGAATACCCTCAATAAAGTTCATTAGGCTTTGCTTTTCCCTCAGGTAAGTTGCAACACAATCCCCTTGAACGGTGTTGAAACTCATTTTATCAAACTGAGGCTGAAGGTTTTGAACAAAAGCTATGAACCCAGGATGTTCAACTATGTGAAGAGGGTACTCATGCATGATAATCATTCTGGCAATTTCATGGCGGCACCGGTCCTGATCAAATGGGATAAAAGGTGAGCTAGGAGATCTGTAGCGTCGCTTAGGAGGTTCACTTCCACCCATCTTTGGGTTATATGGGGTGATGAATTGATTGTTATCTTGGCCTTGGCCTCGTAAGAGTGCTCGACAGGTTCCTTTGGCAATGTGACGCTTCAGATGACTGGTACCTGCTACCTTAGAACCAGTGCTATAAGCAAAACTTTGCTTGCAGCGCTTACAATATGCTCTTCTACATCCGGCACTCACATTTTCAATGGTAAAGTACTCCCAAACCATGGACTTCTTTTTTCGGCGCTTGATAGGCTGCGGTTCGGGAGTGGTCAGTGCCAGCTGATTGTTACTCTCCCCAGGGATTGTTTCCATATCTGTAATTTCTGTCATTTCTGTCATGGAAGTAAACCCTGCAGCTGAAAGCAAAAGAAGTTTTAGATATATATATATAAGAGAACAACAGCTTCAAGTAGCTCATCTAAGGCAAACATAGCCAAAGCACTCTATCAGCTTTTACATACGCGACACACACGTAATAAACAAAATCTCCCCTGCTCGGAGATGCTTCATAATTAAGGCAAGAGGTTCTAGAGAAAAGAAAAGAGGCCCTCAATTCATTTCCAAATTTAAACAGCAAACAGTCAGGCTTTAATACTTCTCCACACACACATAAAGAAAAGAAAAGGATGTAGAATAAATACGCCCTCATAGTTGCAAGGGTAATAAATTACACTGCATTCTCTAGGTTTAGTAGGTATAACACGGTACTCCGAAATGCTAGGCTTCGAACTCTTGCATGAGCCAATTGAGATAACCTCCCGGTTCTAAACCAAAACATTTCAAAAAGATTGCACGTACCAACTTATAGCTAAGCTCTGGTTTTTAAACTATATACCAATTTATCATTACATGAACCATGCTTGCAACCCTACGTACATCAAATGCAAATTACAAATAAGAAGAGCTGCTTTGATAGGCAACAAAAGCAAGCAATCTCAATAACAATACAGACGATAGGCGACCGGGTCAAAAAATAATTGGGCCCGGGCTACCACCCGGTGGGTCAATCCGGGAAAACGATTATACGCTAACAAATTAACTTAGATAAAACTCAAATAGGCCCACCTTGGGGAGCAGGGCTAAAATAGGAATTTTAACTAAATGGGCTTGACTTTTTAACATCTAACAAGGAGTTTACAATGAAAAGGGCAAAAACCTAGATCTAGGGCTTCAAAAATATAACTTTTTTTTCTCTTTCAAAAAACAAATAAACAAAAAGGGAAAAAGCCCAGATGAAGTGAAACTGGAATCCAAGATCAAGCACATCACTCATAGATCAAAAGACGAAAACAAAAAAGAATCATGTTTAATGTTTGCCCAGATCAAAGACAAAGCAAAAACCCATTAAATATGAATTGAGGAATCTACTGCCCTGATTGTTAAAATCTTAAAAGGGGCAGGAAGGTAGACCCATCTAAAGCCTGAAACAAGAAACGAAAGGCAATATATAACACAAGGAAAAACTGCAGAAATGAAGAAATATAAGGAAGGAGCTCATCGATTCATTTAAAACCAACTCCCAACTTCCATAAACTAATATTAAGGACAAAGAGACCAACGATTTTTCATGTTCGTAAAATTTAATCAAACGTAACCATCAGAACACTGAAACATGGAGCCTTAAAAAAATCAAACCCTAAACTCAAACAAAAAAACTTTGAATTAGAAAGCAAACATTAAAATAATCCAAAAGAAGAAGAGAATCACAAAATTAGATTCAAAGGAAGGAAAAGCAAAATTTGGGTAAGGTGGTGTTAGATTACCGGTCAAGAACCCAAATAGAAGCAATCTGGGATCGGATTTGAAGCCCAGAAAGCGACGTTGAAGGCCGAGAGATCTAAGGTTTTGCAGGAAGGAAGAGGAAAGAGAGACGAGAGACGAGGACGAGAGAGAGAGGATTTGGGCTTAGAACAGACCCGAAAGGCTAATTGGACCTGAAAGAAGAAAAGGGCAGGTGAAGATGTTGTTGGGATGGGAGTTTTATTGGTTTGTGGATAAAAGGTAAACGTGAGATTGGGTGCCGAGAGATTAAAAATTTATAGGGTTTAGGGTCTATTGACTTTGGGTACTCGCTTATGTAGGTGGGAAGTGGGAAGGGTCCATTCCTTTGCTTCTTATCGAGTCACACACCCTCCTTGAGAAATAAATTTGAAAATTATTGTCGCTAGTTTCTCCCATTCTCAAACCCTCCTAATAATTGGGTGTAATCCATTACAATCAATTTGCTAAAACCAACTCATTATAATAATTACTTAAACATATACCTTTAAATAATTATACCAAAATTCAATTACCACACAACATCAATATTTTATTTTATTAGAAGATAAGACATCTTAGAAATTACAATAGCTTTTGGTGAAATTAACTCAATGTTTGTAATAGGAGGACAGAGAAAAAAGAAAGGTGACATAAATGTCTCTCCTCTTTGTAAATTTGGAATTTAGTTTATCTGTTTTTATTTTTAGGAATTTAACTAAAAAATTTTAACAGTGTTAACAATTGGATTTGAATTTTGAAATCTAAAAAGTAGAGACTAAATTCTTGAAAATAAAAGTACAATGACTAAATTTCAATTTTTTTAAGAATATACAGGTCTGTGGTATATTTTAACCGAAAAAAGCCATGTCTAATACTACTTTTGCTTACTTGATTTTAAGAAAACTCCCATCTAGATCATATTTTTATTAAGGCTAAACTACACTCGAGGTCACTAAACTATTAGAAAGCCTAAGTTTTGATTACTCAACTTCAAAATGTTACAAAGTGGTTATTGAACTATTTGAAAGTATTCATTTAAGTCACTAAACTATTTGTAATAGGGGTAGTTTTTGTCCAACACCTATACCGATCAAAATTAAGGCTTAAGGGCATTTTGATCCAAAATTTTAGGTTGAAATCAGATATTAAAAGCCACTTTTGGCTGAGAAGAGGAGGAGAGCTTTAGTTTAGGTTTTCTTTCATCTCTTTAGCTTAGTTTTAGGTTTTTCTTTTTCATTTTTTGGGGTTTAGTTTACATTTCTAATTTTCAATTAGTTTGATAGTTAGTTAGTTTTATTGTAGCTAGGTGTTATTTATGTTTAAGAACTTAAACTTAAACTTTACATTATATTTTCATTTTCATCCCAAGCTTTTAATATAGCTTAGTTCCATTTTCAGTTTCTTAGATAAAATTTTGATTTTTAGTGTACATGTGCATCATCTTCACTACCATAGTTGTCTCCTTCAAGATTTTTTCAAGAAAACCTTAAGTTTTGTTAACCTTATATCTTGAACTTAAATTAATGTATGCTTTGGGTGTTTATTTGATTGTTGTTTGTTTAGAAATGATAATGAGTAGCTAAATTTATGGCGGTTGGTTGACGTTATTGTTGCTTAGTTAGTTTTTGGTACATGGATTAAATTGCAAAAACTGAACTAGATTGAATGAACTTCAAAACTTTGGATTGACACCCCTAACAGTAAATCAAGATAAGTGAGGTTGAGAGGTAATCTTATTGGGCACCAATTCATTAGTCTCGGGTTAGTTAGGTGAGATTGAGAGAAAATTAGACTAGTTTGTCTAATTTGGTAAAATTGAGATTGAGAGGTAAAATGGAGCCACTTAGGAGTTTAAGCAATTTAGTTCTCAAATCCAAAACTTAATTAACAACATGGAAGTCAACCAATCGCTTTTTGTTATTAATTTGTTAATTTTTTAATTTCGTAATTTATCTAGTTTTACAATTTAGTCCTTCTGCATATTAAGTAGTTAATTAGAGTAGTTCACTTCCAAATTATGCTTCGTTATAATATAGAAATTAGTGAGTTGCTAGTTAGACTCCTTCATTCCATGCTTGTCGAGAAGGAATCATTAAATCACTGACTCCTTTGGGTTTGATTCCTTCATTGCATGTTTGTCGAGAATGAATAATTAAATCGCCGACTCATTGGGGTTCGATCCTTGGAATACTCAAGTTTTCCATTGAACATTATAAATATTATGATTGACATGTCACACTTGCAGACACCACACCTAGTTATTCTGATTTTATTGTCATATTAGTGTTGATTCTCTTTGCCTTGGTGTTCGTACACCGATGGCGGAAGCGGTCAAATATTGTATTAAAAATATTAAATGAAATTATAAAAATTTTAAGAGGACTAAAAGAGAAGTTAGCATATTTGAAGCAAATGAGAGCCAAGGCGCCAACCTATCCCTTTGGATTCATCCCTATAAATATGTAATTTAGTTCCTTCTTAATTTTGAGCTTTTGGCGTTGGTTCGAATGGAACTTATCACTCTTAAAAGTGGGCACAATACTTAGTGAACAATATTTCATTCAAAACCCCTCAAGAATTTTTTAGATATAAATTTCTTGCAATAGCCCTAACATATGTTAAGATTTGTCCTTATAGATATTAATGCTAATGACATAAGACGTCTTACCCATATCTTTTATATTGAAGTTTTGATAGAGATGTTGAAACCAACTTTTTGCATAAAAATTAGCTTCATAAGTTTTTGAAAATTCTTGAAATTTTAATTATGTAAATTTAACCTTTATAGACCGCCCCTTTTATTTTCGTGTAGCCTTAAGGGTTTTTTAAAGTCAATTTTGTTTTCTCTAATGCCCATAGTTGTGTACAAGACATTGTCGATATAGGTTTCATGTGGGCTAGGAGTTATGAAAATTCAAGTATTGACCATGTTCAACCAAATCCAATGGTCACGGCTGGCCAATGGTCCCCCACATGAGAAGAGTGGATTAAACTTAATACAACCCAATAGTAGCAATGGTTCGATTGGAGGGGTGCTCAAATATTCAAATGTTGTATGGTTGTGTGGTTATTCTCTGTTATTAGTTAATGACATAGTCTTTAAGATCGAAGTTAAGTCTGTATTGGAGGATTTGCGCTTAGCATGGGAGAGAGGTTTCAGACAGGTAGAACTCGAGTGTCATAATGCACTGCTAGTTGAAACACTCTTGGTTGACGGAGCAACAAATAGTAGAATGGTGGAACTAAAATTAATTTATGGCCTTTTATATAGGAGATGGAAGGTGCATATCAGGTATGTACCGAGTGCACAAAACAATGTGGTCGATCATATGGCTAAATTGGATAGAACTAGACCCTAAAGGTTACAAATATTTCAAGAGCCTTTTGAGTCAGTGCCACATTTACTTCTGTTAGATTATACTAGTCTTATGTCGGTTTAAATTTTTATTTCTCTTGTATTTGCCTAAGGGATGTTTCTTTTCTACCAAAAAAAAATAGAGCCAATTTTGGCTTTTGTGTTGCAAGCGCCACATAGTAGAGTCCACACCTGACTAATCACATTATTTATCTTTTCTTTCTTTTTTTAACAATTTTTAATTTTTGAAAATTCTTTCTTTATATGTTTTTAAACAATATTATCATACCTATAACAAATAATAAATAACACTAAGAAACAATATGAAATAATTAATACTAAAAATCATAAATGTGACCTCCCTAACCTAACCTAGACATTACGACCGAATTCTGAGGGCTATATTGACCATCGGAATGATCTAGTAAAACTTTTGAAGTTTACAAAGCAGTCTTTAAAATCATTTTCTTACTTTAGTAGAAAAACTTATTGAGTTTCCAAAAGGTACAATTTCTTTCAAAAACCGATTCATTTTAATGTTAACTTTGCAAAAGTTTATTTCCAATTTTATATTTTTTTTCAAACGTCATTTACATAATTATACAGCAGAAAAGTGATATTCAATATTGTTAGTTAACAACCAGATTTCTTGCATCATAAATTTATTATCCAAGTTTCAAAAATCTAAATAACTATAATGCCATACATGCCAAAATAAACTCAAAATCTAAGTCCAATGGCACAGTTCAAATAAAATAATATAGTTTTCCATATAACGGGAATTTCAAATAATAAGTCTAAAATACTTTTATTTAAAAACTATCTGAGCTGAACTCTCCTAATGCCGAGATCGCATCCTAACCTTAAAGATTATCTATAAAGATTGAAATTAAAGGGGGTGAGCTTATGAAGTTAAATGTGAGTCTCTTCACAAGAAAATCGGTGTAAAACAGTAGAGAAAACATACGAAATAACAATTCTTAGAATAATCACAATCGTATAGCGATTCAGAGTATCGATTTTTTAGATTAACACATCAATATAATATTTCACAATTCACAATTTTACATGAACATGTTTATGAATGACAATGCAATTTCAATTTGTCAGAAAGGATCCTACCCAACTCCGCTATACACCATAGTAAGAGTTCCCCAGAACTCATCCATCCCTACACACCGCGTTGTCGATAAACCACCACTAATTTACAAATAAACTGCCAGTAAAAATTGTGGGTAAATCACCAGTGTTTGCAGATAAAAATTTTGTAGATAAACAGCCAGTAAGTTGTGGATGAACCACCAAGGTTTGCAGATTATTAAACTGCCACTACTTCTTCTGTTCATATCGTCTCATCCCATGCAATGCAATATGACATGCTTGTAACAGAACAATGAAAAAACAGTAGACATGCTTAACATGTATTTAGTTCAAGAGTAGTAGTAAACATGCTTAACATGTACTCAGTAAGGCAAAAGCAGTAATATCGATAACAGTTTATCAGAATTACGATGACATTAGAGATGTAACATTCACATATCATAAATATATCGGTAGCAATTCAGTCATTAAATCATAGATTCCAGAATAAACATAATATCAGGGTGTCAATTGAGTGAATAAAAACTCTGAAAACAATTCAAAGACTATATGAAGACTAAATTAAACAATTCAAAAATTTCAGGATAAAACAGTGACACAAGGGTCACACGACTGTGTGGCCAGGCCTTGTAACAACCTGATTCCATGTTGAAAATAATAAATTACCCTATAGGAAGGACATGGCCGTATGGCAGGTTCTTGGCCGTGTAGAAAACGAAGGTACCCTAACGTAACAGTAGCACATGGCCATGTGGTTTACACGCCCGTGTGGCCCCAATCCTACACACGATCACCACCGATTCACTTGGGAAAGACAAGCACCTTTTACCATGATTCGATTGGCGTTCCTCATGATCGATTTTGATCCGATTCACTTAGATCCGATCTTTCAAACAACAAATATACATAATTAACAATTTGTATAAAGATTTGAGCAAGATCCGTAAAGATTGATTAATCGAACCTAAAGATTAATGTTGGATATTCGTACAACGGGATTATGAAATCTAATAGTTGAAACAAAGATTACTTACCAATTCTGGGCAAAGGTAACAGGTGTTATTGATGATGATTCTAAATACCGATAAAAATTGAACAAACAGGGGATTGATTTGATACGGGGAAGAAAATAATTGATGGTTCAAAGGTAAAAATTATGGTTTAAGAATGGGAGAAAAGAAAAGAAAAAGATGATGGAGAGAAAATTCTATTTAGGATTTGAAAAGAAAAGTAATGTGCAAAGTCTAATTAGGAAAAAGTGGGTTAAATACCTAGGGTTTGTAAATTATAGGGGCAAAAATGGTAAATATACCAAAGTTTGGCAGAAATTAAAAGAAAGGAAATGGGGAAAGAGGGGCTTAAACCTAGGACCTCTAGAAAGGGGAACTAACACTTAACCAGCAAGCCTAATTATCATTTCTTGTTTCGTCTTAATTCCTAACCGTATATATTTTGGGGTGTGACAACTATCCCCACTTTAAAAGAAATTTCGTCCTCGAAATTTTCTTAATTCAAACATATAAGGATACTATTGATGAATTGAGTCTTCTGGTTCCCATGTGGTCTCCTTGGTGCCATGGTTCCACCGTAAAACCTTAACAAGTGGGATCCATTTCCTTCTCAAAACCTTTACTTTACGATCCAAAATTTGCACAGGTTTCTCTTAAAAGGACGAATTCAGCCTTACCTCAATCTCTTCGATTGAAACAATATGGGAAGAATCATATTAGTATCATCTTAATATGGAGACATGGAATACATCATGTACACGGTCCAGTTCAAGAGGTAATTCTAATTGATATGCCACTAGATCGACTCTCTTAAGAATTTTTTAAAGTCCAATGAACCTAGGACTTAACTTGCCATTTTGTTCAAACATCTACACTTTCTTCCATAGAGATAGTTTCAAAAAGACTTGACCTCTGACACTGTACCCAATGTCATTTCTTTTTAGGTTTGCATACGACTTCTGTCTATCCGAAGCCACTTTCAATCTGTCCTGATTTAATCTAATTTTCCCCTCGGACTCCTGTACTAATTCGGGACCCAAAACTTTCCTTTCACTTAGCTCAGTCCAACATAGTGGTGTTCGCCACTTACGACCATACAAAGCCTCACATAGTGTCATCTGTATACTTAATTGAAAATTGTTATTATAGGTAAATTCAGCCAGAGGAAAATGTATCTCCCACCTACCTCAGAATTCAACAATACAACCCCTTAGCATATCTTTCAAGATCTGGATAACCCGTTCAGATTATCCATTAGTTTGCAAATAGAAGGTAGTACTAAAGTCAAAATGAATACCTAGTGCCTCATGCAGCGTCTTCCAGAATCAAGATGTAAAACGGGGATCTCGATCTGAAATAATCGATACTGGTACCCCATGTAGTATTACAATCTCTGAAATGTATAGCTTAGCTAGCTTCTACAATGAATAGTTTGTATGGATAGGTAAGAATGAGCTGACTTAGTTAATTAGTCGATTATCACCCAAATTGAATCTTTCTTAGTGGGTGTTAAAGGTAACCACTCAAAAAGTCCATTGTTACTCGTTCTCATTTCCATTTAGGAATCTTAATGACTGTAACAACCCAGAAGAAAACTGGTGTTCTGCTTTCACCTGTTGACACGTCAAACACTTAGCTACAAATTCTGTCACTTCCTATTTCAGTCCAAGTCATCAGTACATTTCCCTTAAATCTCAATACAACTTTTTCCTTTCGGGATGAATAGCATAAGGGATACCATGTGCTTCCTCAAGAGTGGACTGTCTTAAATCTTTATCATTCGGCACACAATACCTCCATCTGAAACATAGAATACCATCGGCATTGAAACCAAAATCCTTACTCTTGCAATCCTCAACCAATTTAGTTCGTGGTGATAAGGACACATCCAACGATTGTTTATCTTTAATCTCACTCATCAATGTGAGTTTTACTTGCAATTATGCTAGTAAGCCTCCATCATCCACCAAACTTAACCTAGCAAACATTGTTTTTAAATCAACCACTTGTTTCCTACTTAGAGCGTCCATCATAACATCGCCTTTTTCGGGGTGGTATTCAATCACATAATCATAGTCATTTAATAATTCAATTCACCTTCGTTGCCTTAAGTTTAACTCTTTTTGGGTGAGAAGATACTTGAAAGTCTTACGATCCTTGTAAATGTAGCACTTTTCACCATACAAGTTGTGCCTCCAAATTTTTAATGCAAACAACACAACCACCAACTCCAAATCATGAGTCGGATAGTTGCACTCATGCGATTTCAATTGCCTTGATGCATAAGTAACTACTTTTCCATCTTGCATTAATAAACATCCAAGGCTAGTGTAATATGCATCATTTTACACCACATACTCTTCTCCTAACTCATGTTGAATCAACACATGAGCTTGAGTCAACACCGAATTTAGCTTTTCAAAGCTAGCTTGCTTAGTTAGAGGAGCAACAATCAAAGAGAACCCTTCGAAAAATCTCCTATAATACCCGACTAAACCAAGGAAACTTTGGATCCTAAAAATATTTTTGGGTTGTTTCTATTCCAAAATAGACTCTATCTTTTTCGGATCTACTCAAATACCCTTAGTAAATTCCACATGACCCAAAAACATTACTTCCCAAAGCTAGAACTTACATTTGCTCAGCTTCAAATACAAATTCTTTTCACAGAGAATTTGCAAAACAACCCTCAGTTGCTCATCGTCTTCGGTTTTGGATTTGGAATAAACTATGTCGTCGATGAACAGAATGATGAACTGATCAAGGTATGGTTGGAACACTCATTTCATTAAGTCCATAAAAGCTACAAAAGCATTGGTTAATCCGAAAGACATCACAAGGAACTCATTATGACCATACCGAGTCCTAAATGTAATATTGGGTACATCTGATTCCTTCACTTTTAATAGATAATACCTAGACCTCAAATCAATTTTGATAATACAATTTCTCCTCTAAATTGGTTGAACAAATCGTCGATCCTAGACAAGGATATTTATTCTAACAGTCAACTTATTCTAACAGTCAAATTATTTAACTGCTGATAGTCAATAAACAACGTTAAGGAGCTGTATTTCTTCTTAACAAACAAGACTAGAGCTCTTCATGAAGAAAGACTAAGTTTAATAAACCCTCAACCCAAAAGCTCCTGAAGTTGAACTTTCAATTCTTTAAGCTCTTTAGGTGTCATGCGATAGGGAGTAATGGACACCGGATCAATTCCTAGCTTCAACTCAATCTTGAATTCTACCTCACAATGGGGAGGTAACCCTATTAGTTTCTCGAGAAAAAAACATCTGAAAACTCCTTAACTATTCGGATACTATCTAGCGTAGCACTACTAGCACCTACATCCAACACATTAACTAAATATGCATCACACCCTTTTCGTACCAACTTCTCGGCTACCATAGCGGAGATCACATTAGATAAATAATTATGTTCTTCACCAACCATAACGATCTCACTACCCTCAGCCACTCTTATGGTCGAATGAGGCCTAAGGGTGAGCTAATATACTTTGTGAATGTATAGGAGACCATTAAAAGGCGTGCTAACTCGATACTGGTCGTTATGTTGCAACACAGAGCAGTGGATGTCGCAACATAAGGAGCAAAATAGAAGAATTCCAAGACTGCCTTCAATGCCACGACATAGCTTGTGGATGTCACGACATACCCCTGCAGGTGCCCTGAAGATGAGCATACTGCCCTCGATGTCACAACACAGGACCTGGTGTGTCTGACATCACCTTTACATGTGACATAAATACAAGCCATGGGCGTTTTATTATGCAGAATCAAATATTAAGCTCGAGGATAGCAGTTGACCTAGGGTTAAAGACGATGACCACTCTAAAGTCTATAAATAGGCTCACTTAGCACATGTTATGGAAATTTTTCATATTCTATAATTTTCTCTTTAGATCTAGTATTTAGTTTGCACATGTTATGGAAATTTTTCATATTCTATAATTTTCTCTTTAGATCTAGTATTTAGTTTTTCTCTTTTCTTAGAGATTAAATTTTATTTCCATTCTTTTTATTTACTTTTATGGAGAGAACAAATTTGTGAAGTATAATCAAACTCTGTGAGGATTCTGCACTTAATTTTAATACAAATCAAGCTTATTTTAAACTCTATTCTCTTAAATTTCTCTTTATGGTTATTCTCTTTATCAAGTTTATATTGATTATTAGATCCATGAGCAACTAATCCTCCTGTGGGGGATTAGCGAGTAGAGGTATGATTAATTAACTATTTTGCAACTAATCCTCCTGTGGGGGATTAGCAAGTGGAGGTATGATTAATTAACATAAAACTCTAGGCCTAACAATAAAGTGTCGTCCAACCTAGTTTAACTTAGGTATAAATGTTATTTTTATTTTCTTTTAATTTTTCAGACTTCTCATTTTGTTTCCCTATCTACCGTCCCACCTCCTCTCCCTTTCTATTTTCTCTCATTTTTCTCCCCCATTTAGCCGTCCAAGCCTCGCTTTGCACCTCTATTTTTTGCCACCTTCTCTCCTTGTGTGGTTCAGTTTTGCTATCTTTTTGCTTTCTTTCTGTTGTAAAGTTGCTCCATGTTTCCATCATTTTTATTGTTTTTTATCACCAAAAACATCCCTAATTATTTTTCATTAGACATCCATTACTGCTAATCTTCTTCTCTTGTGGCGGTGTCAATTTTGCTTTTTTTTTCTCCTCTCTTATTTTTTTATTGCCAATTTTTTTTGCTATTTTTATAGACATTATACTGTTATTTCCAACCTTTAAAAATTTTCCCTTTTCTGCCAAACCCCTTCCTTGTGCCACCCTAAAACAACCCTTTTCTTGTTGTCATTTGTAGTGGTGTGTCGCCCATTTGTGCACACATTTGGGCTGTTGTCATTTTTTCTTTTCCGCACTAGTACAACAATATTTTTCTTGATTTTTCCCTTCATAAAGTAGCCCCTTCAATTGGTTGCTTTGTTCCATTCAATTTTTTTTAACATTACATCCTAGATTTAAGAAACAGAAAATGTAAGTCCAAGTTTTAGCGAGATCATGTGTCATTTCTTCTCGTTAAATTTTCTAATTGGACTGAATGTTCTAAAGCTTTTAATTGATCATTGGTTTCTGATTTGTTTATTTTATTTTATCCTAGGAATCAATCCAAATGTTTTGGATCAGCAACCATTTCAAAAGGATATTTGCAACTCCATTTAATAGCGAAACAGTGTAAGTTCGCTTGTCGTTTCGGATCTAAAAATTTGTTGATGTGTCACTATGACCGCCTCCAGAAGTACCAACATCCAAAGTAGAAATCTTGCAAAAAATATATAAAAAGGCAATATCCGCAAGTATACGTGTTAAGTTATAATATAGTAACAACAGAGTAGGTGAGTACTCCAAGGGTCGTACCTAATGGAGGCGAGCACTAAATTGATTCTAACCTAAGTAAAAATAGATCTAATTAGTACTTTAAATGGATCATATTACGATAAAATAGAAAGAAAGATTTTAGTGATCTATACTAATAGTAATAAAAGAAAGATAAGAAATAAATAAATCACAAGAAATTAAATAATAAAATATATTAAATCTGGGCATGGGTGAATAGCTCACTTCGGTAATCATAATCAATTGTCGCTTCAAGTTTTCTTGTCCAATCAACTAGTCGATATCCCGGCAGGATCTTCTGATCTTCCACTAGAATAAAGAGACGGTAAGAACTATTTATCTCTTGACCTCACAGTCTAGACCGATTAAGGGTTAAGGTGTTTACGGATAGGCCATACCAAATTTGGGCTAATTCCCACCTTAATGACTTCTTAGGGTTGTCAAGCCTAGGATTTAGGTTCTTCCTTTCCTGAATAGCTGATCCGCTAATAGAACCCTACAAAACAGTTAATTAATCATACCTCCACTTGCTAATCCTTCATAGGAGGATTAGTTCCTCATGGATCTCATAAACAATATAAAGTTGATAGGAAGAGTAAACATGAATAATAATTCAAGAGTATAAAGTTTAGAAGAAGCCTGATTTGTATTGGAATTGAATAACAAATCTTCACAGAGTTTGATTATATTTCACAAATCTAATTTCTTTCACAAAGGCAAATAGCAAAAGTTGAAATAAAACCTAAGCCTAAGAGAAGAGAAAAAATAAAGACTAAAACTAATAAGAAAATTATACAATACGAAAAGTAGTCCCTAACATGTGTTTAAATGAGATTATTTGTACGAAAAATTTGAGCGGTCGTCGTCCTTAACCTAGGTTAGTTGTTGTCCTCGTGCTTAATGTTTGATTGTGCAAACCAAAACGCCCCTAAATCGTAATTATTTCTGATACATAGGTGGTGTTACTACACAACATGTCCTATGTCATGACATCGAGGGCAGTATGCTCCATGTTCAGGGTTTCTTTAGTGGTGTTTTGCGACATCCTCAAGCAGTGTCACGACATCAAAGGCAGTTTTTAGATTCTTCTATTATGCTCTTTATGTTTCGACATCCAATGCTCTGTGTTGCATCACAACGATCAGTATCGAGTTAGCACGCTTTCTAATGGTCTCTTGCACGCTCACAATGTATATTAGCTCACCCTTTGGCCTCATTTGGCCCCTAAGGTCAATGAAAGACTCAAATTACACACTTTATTGCATTTAGCTAAACTTACAAAAACATAATTAAAACTTAACTAAAATGTTTATGTTCAAGCTCCTAATGTGCGAAAACTAGTTTAATTTGCTACACCGAATTACGACAAATCACATTATTTTGGCCGAACCCTTAGAGGTGTTTAAATTTTGGTTTTTAACCGTATTCTAATGTAATAAGTTTTGTTTTTTGATTTAGGCTCATTTACGGTTGAAATGTGGACTTTACGGTTTAGTGTAGCTTATTGTGAAATTAAGGTGTAAGTCTTAACTTTAAACAAGTGATTGTTAATTGTTAAAATATTTAATAAATTATTAATATTTGCTTACTGGTTGGGCATGGTCAAGCGGCCAAATAAGCAATTTTAAAGGTGTTGAGCAAGGTACGTAACTTATGATTGATCGGGTGATTAACCCTTACTAAATTTGCATGAATGCAAAAATTTGACATGTCTGATTATTGTTTGATGCCCTTATTAGGGATGATTGTATGTTTGATATTGACGTTCACTGTGTTGACATGATACTAATTACTATTTTTCATTGAATGCTTGTATAGCATGCAACTCATTGAGTCACCAATTGATCTGCGTATTAAGTATTCTTGATTTTAATGTTTGTTGTATGTATGATACATATCATTGGTTCCATTGTTACTGATTGACTAAAAGTATGGAATCCAAGTACTAAAACTGTTACAGTAAGCATTTGAGCATGCCACTATATTGAATATGTTATCGTAAGCATGTTATGTTGGATCGTCGGTACGCCACGTGGCACAAAAAAATATTCTGAATATCATCAACCAATGATCCATGTATAAGGAACGAGTCGAGTTGAAATAGGGTTGAAGATGTACGTTTTAAAACTAAAGAACGTTGAATAACATTGTTGGTTAGATTCTTTTTCACGATATCAATCTTTAGTGGTAGCAAAGTGTCTATGCCTCTACGTAATCTATCGAGTTAAGCATGAACATAAAACTCTTTTGAAATTTTCAAAGAGTATTCAAAACTTTTGGTTGCTAGAGTTATTTTGATTTTCTTATTCACCTCTGCATAATTCGGGATTGTATTCCATTTATTAATATCATGTATATTAAAAAAGGAAAAATTCCCCTTTTACTTTACAGAGATAATCATGAAAGATATTGATATTATATTCTTTCCAAAAGAATACTAACTTCCAAAAATATTAACTCTAGAAAGATGTTGTGAATCATATCCACCAGGCAATCTCATTCACCCGGTAATTCTATCCGTCAGGTTATTTTGTTCACCAAGCGATACTATTTGCAAAATAATATTGTTCGCCAGACTATTCTGTCCACCAAGAGATATTTATCCATCAAGGATAAGAATCTGCCATAATCATATGTAGGATGACATACTCCTATTCTATTGGTGTGAAGTCTATTCTCTTTAACCATAAGGTGTGATCTTATAGGTCCTGTAACATTGGTAGTAATACTAGAACATTTCTAATGTTTCAAGCAATGCGTGGCGTCTAGCAATACATCATTGCTACCCAAGTTACAAGAAGTTGTGATTCGACATAACCTTTCTCTAATAAATATTTCATTTTATTATATCATTTTATCATTTATATCTAAATTGGACACAAGTCATGGTATAGTCACACTTGTATAGTCCAATCTCATATTTCTTGATATTCTGAATAGACTACAATAAACAAATAAGTGTGATATCTCATATCAACTTATTTGAGCATGACCATTATATTGGTGTAAAATCTGTTCGCTTTAACCATAGGGTGTGGCCTTGTAGGTTCTTATAATGTTGGTAGTAAAACTAGAACATTTCTAATGTTACAAGCAATGAGTGGCGTCTAGCAATGCATCATTGCTACTCAAGTTACAAGAAGTCATGATTTGGCATAACCTTTCTGTGATAAACTTTTCATGTATTATATCATTTTATCCTTTATATCTAAATTGGACACAAGTCATAGCATAGTCACCCTTGTATAGTCCAATCTCATATTTCTTAATATTCTGAGTAGACTATAATAAAAAAATAAGTGTGATATCTCATATCAACTTATTTGAGCATGACCATGCATTTCTAGTCTCACTTTAACAAGTGGCCCAAGATATTACTCCCATTATGTAGGAAAAATAAATCCTATCTTGATCAATCATACCCCACTACATGGATTTTGGCATATCCAACATCAGTTTTTATAGTGCAACCTGTTACAGTAGATGTTTAACTATATCAAAATATACGACTCACGATGTCGAGACAATGGTGATTTTAAGTCTGAGGATTATATACATAGTTATCACTGTGATTAATGTTTGCAACTATTACATAATAATCCAAGAAACATACACATAACGGATTAGTCTATTATGTTGTTCTCTAACACATACTCATTTATTGGTTTTGACATCTCTATGTCAATGACAACACCTTGTCATCAATCAACTACACATTAGTCTCAATGAATTATTATTTTTCAAGCCCACAATAAAACTTGACTAAGGACCTTTTAAGAATAATCCTATTATTCTTAGAACTTTATCATTGATCAGTTTATTTATATACACAAAAAAAACTGAAATAATAATGGTGATGTCTTATATTAATAACGAGGTAAAATGAGTATGTAATTACAACCATTTCATGATTGGTCTTTGGGCATACTCTAACAATCTCCAACTAACACTAAGGCCAATCAGTCATATATCTTATACCAAGTGACTTAGTGTGACAATAATGTTTCTACTGTGTCAAAGGCTTTGTTAGTGGATCAGCGATGTTGTCTTCTATTGATACTCTGCATATTTCTACGTCTCCTCGATCAATGATTTCCCGAATTAAATAAAAGTGCCTAAGTATGTGTTTGGAACACTAGTGAGATTTGGGTTCCTTTTGCCTATACAATGGCTCCATTGTTGTCACAAAAAAGTTCTATAGATCTGATATGCTAGGCACAACCCCTAGTTCAGATATGAACTTCTTGATCCCAACAGCTTCTTTTGTAACCTCACTAGTTGCAATGTACTCGGCCTGAGTTGTAAAATTATCTATTGTATCTTTCTTTGAGCATTTACAGCTCATAGTGCCACCATTAAGACAAAATACAAAACCCGATTGCGATCTTAAATCATCTTTGTTGGTTTGGAAGCTAGCATCAGTGTAACCTTTTACACTCAACTCTTCATCACCTCCATATATAAGGAATGTATCCTTAGTCCTTTTCAAGTGCTTACGGATATTTTTAACTACAACCTAATAAACTTCATCGGGATTTACTTGGTACCAACTCGTAATGCTTAAAGCATAGGATATATTTGAGTGAGTACATAGCATGCAACACATAATAAACCCAATAGCTGAAGCATATAGAATCTTACTCATATGTTTTCTCTCTTGTGGAGTTGAAGGACACATTTCCTTTGAGAGTGAAATACCATGTTTCATAGGTAAAAATCCTCTCTTAGATTCTTCCATGTTAAATCATTTCAATACTTTATCTATGTATGTACTTTGGCTTAGTCCTAGGAGTCATCTTGATCTATCTCTATAGATTTTGACTCCTAATACATATGTAGCCTCGTCTAAGTCCTTCATAAAAAAACTTCCTAACCAAGTCTTAATAGATTGAAGGGTAGGTATGTCATTTCCTATGATAAGTATGTCATCTACATACAATACCAAGAATGTTATAATACTCCTACTAAATTTCTTGTAAACACAAGGCTCATCTTCATTTTTGATAAAACCAAACTCTTTTATCGCATCATTAAAACGAAGATTCCATCTTCGAGAAGCTTGCTTCAAACCATATATGGATCTTTGTAGCTTGCATATTTTTCCAGCATCTTTTGGGATGACAAAACCTTTAGGTTGTGTCATGTACACATCCTCTTCCAGTTTCTCATTAAGGGAGCTGTTTTGACATCCATCTACCAGACTTCATAATCATGAAATGTAACTATTCCAAGTAAGATCCTGATGGATTTAAACATAGCAACAGGAAAAAAGGTTTCTTCATAGTCAACACCATGAACTTGTTAAAAACTGTTAGTAACTAATCGCCCTTTGTATATTTGTACGTTACCATCCATGTCGATTTTATTTTTGAAAACCCACTTGCACCTTATGTTTTTAACCACTTTAGGTGGATAAACCAAGATACATACTTGGTTTTCTGACATGGCCTCAAGCCATTTCTCAGAATCTCAGCTCGCCATCGTTTCTTTATAACTCCTAGGCTCATCTTGATCCATAAGTAGAATATCACTATGTGTTATAATTAGAAATCTATATCTCTCAGGTACATGGCGTTCTTTTAAAGATCTTCGTGGTATTTATGTTTCAAAAATAGTTGATTGTTTCGCAAAAATTTGTAGAACCTATTATTTTTCAATCTCTGGTTCAGTGATCTCCTGTTGTTCCTAAATTTATCTGAGTTCAATATTTCTACCAATTCATTTTCTCGAGACAAATTCTCTCTCAAGAAAGAATCATGTCTGAGCGACAAACACTTTATTCTTAGTAGGATTGAAGAAATAATATCCTTTAGTTTCCTTAGGATATCCCATAGAGATGCATTTTTTTTAAATTTGGGCTCGAGCTTTGTAGACGTCTAACGTTTAACATAAGCTTCACAACCCCAAATCATCATAAAAGACATACTAGGATTCTTCCCAGTCCATATCTCATATAGTGTCTTTTGAACCGATTTAGATGGAACACAATTTAGTGTGAAGACATCTGTCTCAAGTGCATGTCCCCAAAAGGAAGTAGGAAGATCAACATGACTCATCATTGATCGAACCATGTGTAGCAGTGTTCGATTTCTCCTTTCAGAAACTCCATTCCATTGTGGAGTACCAGGAGGTGTAAGCTATGAGACAATCCCACATTCCTTTAAAAACTCATCAAAATCTAAGCTTAAATATTCTCCTCCTCAATTTGATCCAAGTGCCTTAATACTTTTGCTTAGTTGATTTTTTACTTCACTTTTAAACTCTTTGAACTTTTCAAGGGCTTTAGATTTACGGCACATAAGATAAATATACCCATATCTATTGAAGTCATTAGTGAAAGTAATGAAGTATTGAAAACCTCCCTTGGCCTATGTGTTCTTTGGTCCATATATATCACTATGTATTAAACCTAATAAATCACTAGCTCGCTCATTTTTACTATTAAAAGGAGTTCTAGTCATTTTACCCAACAAGCCAAACTCACATATATCAATTTGTTCAAAAACAAAAGAATCCAAAAATCCATCTTTATGGAGCTTTGATATCCGTTTCTCACTTATATGGCCTAAACGACAATGTCAAAAATAAGTTTGATTAGAGTAATTTATTTTTTATCTTTTAGTATTTTTGTTATAAATGGGCATATCTTGATCTAAAATGTAAAGTTCATTTACTAATTGTGTCGAACCATAGAAACCATTATCGAGATAAAATAAACAACAATTGTTCTTAATAATTATCTCAAACCCAATTTGGTCTAAATAGGAAATTGAAATAATGTTTACAATCAAACTGGGCACAAAATAATAATCCTCTAAATATAAATGAAGTTCACTAGACAATGATAAAATATGTGTTCTGACAGCTAATGTAATAACTCTTACTCTATTTCCAACTCGTAGGTCCACATCTTCTTTAGCCAGATTCCTACTCCTTTGCAGTCCTTGTACAGAAGTACAAATATGAGAACCACAACTGATATCTAATACCCAAGAAGTAGACATTGATAAATTAATATCGATAACATAAATACCTGAAGTGGATGCTCTACTTTACTTTACCTTCTTGACTTATTCAAGAGAGGCAGGGCAATTCCTCTTCCAATGCCCGGTCTTACAGTAATGGAAACATTTTCCTTCCTTAGCAATTCCTCCTTTAGGTTTCAATGCATTCTTTATTTTGTTCGGTATGGCCTTGTCGTTGTCCTTATGCTTTGCCTTAGTATTGAGTTTTCCTTTTCCCTTGTCCTTGTGGACCATCAGAATAAGCTTAGGTCTAGCCCTTTTCATATTACTTTTAGCAGTTCACAACATGCTAAGTAATTATGGCAAAGTCTTATTAATCTCATTCATATTGAACTTAAGGAAAAATTGGCTAAAACTATTTGGCAACAATTGCAGGATGGCATCGGTGGCCAATTCCACACCTAGAGGTAATCCTAGTTTTCGAGCATTTCAATATAGCATATCATCTTGACAACATGAATTCCCACAAGAGTTCCCTCTACCATTTTCATCGAAGTAGAGCTTTAAAGATATCATACCTCTCTTAACATGCTTGGCCCTTATATAATTCTTTGAGGTGTTGGATCATATCATAGGCAACCATATCCTCATGTTGCTTTTGAAGCTTAGGAGTCATGGTGGCAAGCATTAGACATCCTATGTCTAACATATCATCAAGATGCTTCTTATAAGCATCCTTATCAGCACTAGAGGCATTGCCTACTGGTTCATTAGGAACGATTTCATTACGAATGGGTTCTTCAATGACATATAATTTTCATTCTTGTTTGAGGACAATCCTCAAGTTATAGAACCAATCAAAAAAGTTCAAGTTGTTCAAGTTGTCCTTCTCAAGGACCGATCATAATGATAAAGAATTTGTGTTTTTTTCTATAATAAATCTACAATAATTAAACATGCTTATGAGTAAATTTACCAAGTTTATTATGAACATTTAAAAAAGGCTTTATTAAATGATGCTCTTACTATTTTATTCAAAATTATTAACCCTCATATATTAATTTCAGAAATCCTTTCTCTAAAGTTTTCTAGTGGGACAAGATCCATATTTTACCTCCTCTTAAGTCAGCTTTGGCTTTTCTCTCAAGATTATGGTTATTTAGGTAAGCAACACATGCTAATTACATCCTATGTAACTCTTTATTTGGTGAACAACTCTTATTCCAATCATCTTATTATCATCCAAATCTCTTGCCTCTAGGTTTCTAATCCTATTACAGTAACCTAGTTAAATTATTAACTAATATTATAACTGACAAATATCCCTTGTTTATTCTTCGCTTTTGACCAAGATGGATACAAGTACTTTGCTTTAGCAGAACCCACTTTGTATCGATCGAGGCTTTAACGAGGGTAAATATTGGAAGGCAATCTTACCTTAATATTTTATTGAGGGTTTTTAAATAAAATTGATCTCGCCTTCAATGTTCAACTTTAATCCATTTTATTTATTTCTTTATTAAAGTTGATTGTATCAACTTACTATAACATACATGCTACCATATCATCCATTGTATCACTAATCATGAATAATATAAAACAGTAAATAAATACAATAATTATATTCCATAAAACTAAGGTGGCCCCTCTTAACCCAATGGGAGAACCGAAAGGAATTCTCAGGGTGTAATTCGCTACACAAGCTTCTTCTCCTTTAGCCCGCAATAGTTGTACAGTTTACAATTTATAAAAACTCATTTTACATATGAGGGACTAGGATGAGAAGAGAAATACAAGAAATACATAGAAAGGCATGACATGTAACACCCCAAAATAATGCTTAGGAGTTTTAGGGGTATTTCAGAAATTTTAGCCTTAGAGTGTTCAAAAATTTTTTGACATGGTTTATCGGTAATATTTTTTTACTATAGCTTTTAGAAAATTAAATCAATTTCTAAAAATTAGTTTTAAATACCTTTAATTTTGAAAAAAAAAGATTGGTTTGTAAAAGAGTCAAAACTTAGAGCTTTTAAGATGCAATTTGACCAGATTTTAAAATCCAACCTAAAAACCCCCATTTATAGTTTTATTTTCACGTTAGTCTTCTTCTCCTCTCATACTTGTGTCGTCCATAGTTCTCACAACTCTCCCAATTGATTTTGAATTCCAAATCCTAATTCCTTTTTATTTTTATCATCTCTTAAGTTATAAATCTCCATAGAAGTTAAGAAAAAGACCCAAAAACACCATAGTTTTCTCCATTGTCAAGCTTTCGGGTTTTCGCTCAAACTCTTGGATTTTCATCAACTAAGGTAACAATTCATTTTCCTTATGAGTTTTTAATGTTATTTAGTCTTTAAAACCAAGTTTTAGCCATTAAATCGCATGTTTTGAATAAAAGCCGAAAATTAGCTCATTAATGGTGGATTTTAAGATTTTGGGTAAAAACGTGGTTTCAAAGTGTTTTGCAATTAGTTTTTATGTAGTTAGAAGGTTTATAAACTTACTTTTAAGTTTCGTTAAAGAATTCTTGAGTTTTAATAAATTTTCAGAAAATAGCCAAATACATGTCAAAAAAGTTGATACCATGAATTGAGAAGTTTTGTGTAGTTTAAAAGTTGGGAATTAGTCGCAGATGAATTATAGGATGAACGTAATTGGTTCTAGGCGAAAAGATTAAGTATAGAGAAAGATATTTGAGTTTCAAGTTTGTTAGTTGAAATTTTAGTTTGATGGGGAATGTGGTTATTATGTGTAAAGTACCAGAACCGTTGAAACCTTCTTCGAGCAAGGATAAAGGTAAGGAAAAACTAGTTTAAGCATTTGGCATTTCGGCAAAAGCATAATTGGTGAGTGTTTGGAATCACTGCTAGTAGACACAATTCATAGTTTTAATTGGGAGCTTAGGAATGACCTAAACCTCTATTCTAAGTTCTGAGTGTAAGCTTTCTATTTCCCTTATTTTATTTTTGGTAAATTATGTGATTATGAGAATATTTATAGATTGATTATTATGCGATATTATGACATGAGACATGTGTGATGACTGTTGTGAATTGTATTATGTTGTGGGCATATTAAATATGTCGAAAAATAGTGATGATGTTGTTAGCAATATAAATGTGTAGTGAAAGTGTGCAAAAATCGGTAAGTACGTATGTGTTAAATTATCGAATGTAATGCTAATGTAACAGGTTATGTATGTGATAAACTGATTTTAATGCACTTATATGTGGTTGGATACATGATGGCTCAATGAGCATTATTATGGCACTTTAAGTGCAATTAAATATGAAATCGATAAGCATGCATTGTGCACAAGTTTGTGATGTGAATTGATGAATATGAATAGAGATGATGTACATTAAATCAGTAATTAAAATTGTGTAATTGTGGATATTTTGGCCTTGTGACCTTATGAGACCGTTGGATATTGTTGGCATGCCATAAGATTCACTCACCTATATATGTTTTGTGATTTAGGCATTGAGGCCCTGGGACATGTTGGAGAGATAAGGGAATGTGAGCTAAGTTCCATTCAACGGGACAAGTTTGGTGTGTTGGAGAGTGTTAGCTTTATGCTTCACTTTTGAGATATGTTCGACTCTATGTGTCATTTGGTGTGTTGGAGATCTGTATATCTGATGTGTGGTGATTGAGCTCACATTTATGTTTCATAGCCTCATGTGTTAAATTATCTTAAAATGTATATATATGTAATGTGATGTATGCCTAAATGAGTATGTGGCTATTATGCAAAATATCATTTAAATGTGATCTTATATGTTGTAATAATACAATATGATATGGATGCAAAAACATGTGAATAATATGCTAAATGAGTTTATTTAGTTTCATGAAAATGTTAGTATGTTCTTATAGTAAATTGTGTATGTAATTGTCATTTGGATCGTTTCCATTTAACTTATGAATGCATGTGAATATATCAGCTAGACTTGTGGGTCATTAAAGCATGTATACGTTGTTTAGTCTTGATGAATTATTGTTAAATGAATTACATATAAGCGAGTTGAATGTAATTGCTTGTAAGAGTATATGTTAGTTTTATGAGTTAATGAAACGTGAATATATTATTTTGACTTGATTAGAATATGGTTGTGAACATGTTGTAGTATGCTCTTGTTTAACCTTTTATACTGTGTGTGCATTATGGTTATTCTAAGCATTCACTGAGCTTGCTAAACTCACTCACTCCTTTCTTAAAACCCTTGCAAAGTAGCTAAGTGCCAGTGTAAGCGGTGTGGTTCCAATGGGTGATCCAAGAAAGTCATTTTTCCATTATTTTGTAGGTGTTATTGTTATTTGTTTTTATTTTGGGCATAAGGCAATGTGGAAGAATTTTACTGATATTTGGCATGATGTTTTGGATACTTCCATAGACTATATGCTCCTAAGTTTATGAGATCTGTTTCGCATTATGTTGATTATAGATCGGACTTACTTTCGATGTTTGAGACTAATATTATAGATGTTTTGATGTTTATTTGATGACGATTTGTTAGCATGATGGATTGATACATGTTGGAATGATTTATATGCTCAAGTATGTTGTATTTTTCTAGTCTGGAGTAGAGGTATCGATATTCATGTTGTAAAAACAATACCTCTGTGATTTTCAAATGTGCAGGAAGTCAGAATCGTAATTTAGTATCGATACCTTATCACAAGTATCAATACTCGGGGTAAATTTATCGATACTTTTTCAATTGTACCGATATTTTCCAGGTTTTGATTTTTGGACAAGAAATAGAATGCTAATTTGGCACTGATTTTCCATACGGTATCGATATCATGTAAGGAAAATATCGATTCCCATGTTCTAGTATCGACACCTACGTGATTGTATTGGAAATTTTTCTATGTGATCCTTATGCATGTTCAATTATAATTATAAGTTTATTTAAATTATGTTTGGCATGTTCTAATGATGATTCATATATGTTTGACTAAAAATTTATAAGATCATTGATAAAGAGGATGATTTCTTAATAATGTGACAACTTATTATAAGTATGACATGAGACGGTGGTGTGGCATATTGATATTCGGGCTTGGTGACCAGGCCGGGTATAGGGTGTTACACGACACACAGGCCGTATTTATAAAATTACAACCTTTGTAAATTATAAATTAAATGGGAAATTGGGCTATAACGAGGCATTTCAGACACCGTGCATATCAACCATAGTAAACAACATATGATATATATTTATTTAGTTGTTTGTTAATGTGAGTTACGAAATTTGTCCCAACCAATTAATGTCACCTACGCAAAGGGGTTAAGGGGTGGAGCCCCTTGTGATGGTGCTACTAGCCGATCAATAGCAAACTACTACGAAAAATAAAAAACTGTACTTAGATCTCTGTGGTAAAAACACCAATGAACATAATATTTTCAAATTTTTGATCTATAAGGTTTCTTATTGGAATAACTTTTGTTCCTAATTTTTGAATGTTATCAACAAGTTAACTATTAATTGCAAATAACATAAACCCCTTTGCCTCAAGATAGATATGTTAACACTTAACAAATTATATAAAACTCAATAGGCTTCAAAATCAATGATTAACTTTTAATCAGTGATTGGGACGAACTTATAAATCATATAGGTTTATTAAACAGCTTGGATGTATAATATATATACATAAAACAAATTGATTAAAACGAATCAGACATCATGTATCTCATAAAATCACATCAACCAATAAATTTAAACTCGAATCTGTATCGTACAAGTGGCTTCGATACCACTGTTTAATTGTCGGTAGGCCTAGTGGCACGGCAGAAAAAATTATTTCGGCAATCATCAACCAAGGATCCATGTACGAGGAACGAATCGGGTTGAAATAGGTTGAAGGTATACCTTTTAAAACTAAAGAATGGTGAATAACGTTGTTGGTTGGATTAATTTTCACGATGTCAATCATTAGCCCAATAATTCTATCTGCCAAGTTATTTTGTCTGACGGGCGATACTATTCACCAAGCAATATTTTCCGCCAAACTATTATGTCCACCAGGCGATATTTATCCGCCAAAGATAAGAATGCGCCATAATCGTATGTAGGAGAGTATACGCCCATTCTATTAGCGTGAAGTTCGTTCTCTTTAACCATAGGGTTTGACCTTGTAGGTTATTGTAACATTGGTAGTAATACTAGAACATTTCTAATGTTACAAGCAATGAGTGACATCTAGCACTGCATCATTGCTACCCATGTTACAAGAAGTTGTGATTCGACATAACCTTTCTCTTATAAACTTTTCATGTATTATATCCTTTTATCATTTATATATAAATTTGACACAAGTCATGGTATAGTCCAATATCATATTTCTTGATATTCTGAGTAGATAATCGGCTATGCACGTGCATATTAAAACATTAAATTTATGAAAGTATTTGTAAAACTCGATTTTATTGAAAACGTACAAGTCAGTTGTAATATTTACAGTGTTGTAATGGAACACCAGAGTATTCAAAGGATCGAATCCAAAGGAAGAGATGATTGAGCAATAGCTAGCATACATAATAGAGTCTAAGTGGCTACTAATAGAATTTTATATTATGAAAATTCGTAAAAAGATGAGTTTGCATGAAAATTAAATATTTTACTCTAAGGACTAAATTGCAAGAAATGGAAACTAGAGGGACTATCTAGCAAATAATAATGGGGGTTGGTTGACTTCAATGTGTTCACCAAATCTTGGACTAGGGACATAAATCACTTAAATTACCAAGTGGCTCCATTTTTTCTTTCGATCTTAATTTTACTGACTTAGACGAATTAGGTCTGGTTTATCTTCCAATCTCGCTGGTTAATCCGGGACTAATGAACGGGTACGCTATAAGATTACCTTCTGGTCTTACTTTATCTTAATATTCCCTTAGGGGCGCCACTACCAAAGTTCTTAGTTCTATTCAAGTTAGTCCAATTTATTATGATTTAGTCCTTTGTCCAAAGATTTTAGTTTATCCACATCTCCAACAACTTACCTTCTTAAAAATTTAGCTACACATGCTCAAAATAAAGAAAATAAACATATCAATGGAAATCAAGGAAACCGTGAAAGTAAAGCTTGAGAAAATATAAAAGTTGAGATTTTTATGCCAGAAAACTTAAATAGCATGAAATCAAAAGCATTTAACAGAGAAATCTAAAGCAAGAATCATAAAATGAACAAGCTTTGATAGAGTTAAAGTAAAATAAATTGAAATACATTAAACTTAAGCTTAATGAGTCTTGAAAGTAAAGTACAGGGGCTAAAAATGTAAATAAACATTGGCTATAGTGTTAACTAACTTAACTAACATAAAGAACAAGAAGTAAATACAGAAAAATAAACTCTAATCTAACGTAATAGAAAAGAAAAATAAAAACCCTAGAAAATGTGTAGAGGAAACTATAGAAAACCTAGAGAAAACTAAACCTAAAACTAAGCTAATGTGTGTCTCTATCCTCCTTGGAAATTTTTGGTTGTTTTGAAGTGTACTCCGATGACTATTCAATGGCAAAAATGCCCCTACACAGGTCTTGTGTGATTGGTGGGTCAGGAAGACAAATGTTTTCCTTTTTGTCCAAGTTTGTCCCCCTAACGAAGATGTTTTTGTGATACCTTGAAGAGGATATCGCAATATCTTGAGAACTGTTGAAACTTAGGGTCTTCCTTGGGAGGTGGTTATCGCGATACCAGTGAAAGTAGTCCTGGTCTTCTACATTGTTAGAGGTATTGCGATCTCAAGGGTTGGATATCGCGATACCTTGCCCTAGGTGTTGTTCTCGCTTATTTTTGACCTTCGACATGTCTCTACAGCACTCAAACACACGTTAGGCTTCCAAATGGAACTAGTGGCCAATTTGGGTAAAAAAATAGAAAAAAATAAGACATTTTCACTTATTACTCGAAAATATGAAAATAACAAAAAACTATACAAAAAACTCTATTTTACTTGAGAAAAAGTTCCTTAGGTGCATCAAAAAAGCCTAATTTGCCACGTTAATTTGTGGCAAATCAATAGACTATAATAAACAAATAAGTGTGATATTTCACATCAACTTATTTGAGCATGGCCATGCATTTCTAGTCTCACTCTGTCAAGTGGCCCAAGATATTACTCTCATTATGTAGGAGGGATAAATCCTATCTTGATCAATCATATCTCACTACATGGATTGTGGTATATCAAACATCAGTCTTTATAGTACAACCTGTTATGGTAGACATTTGACTGTATCAAAATATATAACTCACGATGTTAAGACAACGATAATCTCAAGTTTGAGGATCATATACATAATTATCACTATGAGTAATGTTTGTGACTATTACATAATAATCAAATAAACATACCCATGACGGGTCAATCCAATATGTTGTTCTCTAACACATACTCATGTATTGATTTTGACATCCATATGTCAATGAAAACACCTTGTCATCAATCAACTACACATTAGTCTCAATGCATTTTTTTCCAAGCCCACAATAATACTTGACTAAGGACCTTTTAAGAATAATCATATTATTCTTAAGACTTTATTATTGATCAGTTTACTTATATACACATAAAAAGAAACTAAAATAATAATGGCAATGCCTTATAATAGTAACGAGGTAAAATGAGTATGTAATTACAACCATCTCATGATTGGTCTTTGGGCATACTCTAACATGTTATGCATGTCATTGTACCGAAATTGATCTGAAAGCATAATTTACTCAATGGTTGTATGACATATTGCATATGCATGGTGTGGGTTATTATGGTTGACGGAGGAGTTCTGTGGAGTACCGAATATAGTTAAAGTCTGAAATATTATTGTCAGTGCATTACACCATGAGTACTGAGGAGATTGGCGCTTTTATCGCAGTATTGGAAACTTGTCTGCATTAATGGTGGCTTGTCCACACTATTGTTAGTTTATCTGCATTACCATTAGTGGCAACTTGGTTGCATATATTGGTAGTTTATACGCACTATTGTACTGGTGGTTTATCCACATCGAGCTATGGCTCGCACTGTTTAGTGTTTAGCAGACGGGTTCTGGGAAACTCATGGTATGTAGCGAATGGTTGGGTAGAAACCTTTACATTGCATCATTTGCAGCACCCCATGCTCATACACCATTTGATATCATACGATAATTGCTATGTATCAATGTTAGAGTATACTCAAAGACCAATCATGAGATTATTGTAATAACATACTTATTTTACCTCGTTATTAATAAAAGGCATTGCCATTATTATTTCAATTTCTTTTTGGGTACATAAATAAATTACTTTATAATAATCTCTTGAGAATAATATTATTGTTCTTAAAAGGTCCTTAGTCGAGTGTTATTTTGGGCTTGGACAATAATAATGCATTAAGACTAATGTGTAGTTTATTGATGACAAATTGTTGTCATTAACATGGGATGTCAAAATCAATACATGAGTATGTGTGTTAGAGAACAACATATTGGATTGACCCACTTTAAGTATGTTTCTTGGATTATTATGTAATAGTCACAACATTACTCATAGTGATTACTATGTATACGATCCTCAGACTTGAGATCATCATTATCCCAACATCGTGAGTCGTATATTTTGATACAGTCAAACGTCCACCGTAATTGGTTGCTCTATAAAGGTTGATGTTGGATATACCACAATCTATGTAGTGGGATATGGTTGATCAATATAAGATTTGTCCCTCCTACATAATGGGAGCAATATCTTAAGCCACTTAATTGAGTGAGACTAGAAATGCATGGCCATGCTCGAATAAGTTGAAATGAGATATCATACTTATTTGTTTATCATAATCTACTTAGGATATCAAGAAACATTAGATGGGCTATGCAATTGTGACTATTTCATGACTTGTGTCCATTCTAGATATAAAGGACAAAAGGATTTAATACATGAAGGGTTAATCACAGAGAGGTTCTGTTGAATCATGACTTCTTATAACTTAGGTAGCATTGATGCATTGCTAGATGTCACTCATTGTTTGTAATATTAGAATCGTTCTAGTATTACTGCTAATGTTACAAGAACCTATAGGGTCACACTCTATGGTTGAAACGAACGGAATCCAAACATAGTTAGTATTGTTTTTAGTTGTCATATGAATTAAATTGATTATAGAATTAATTTAATTAGGCAATTAAATATCGAATGAATTATATGTACAAGTATGTTGTATACATAATAAGAACATGGTTAAATTAATATATATGAATTTGATTAATATAAAATTTAACTAAACATAATTTACCAAAGTCCTTGTTATAATTATTGTACTTATAATTAACGATCGAATATTATTATTGTAGTTGTAATTTTTCGGTCAAACATTATTATAATTATGGTAATTATAATTATTAAATTCGGTTAATTATTATAATAAATTTTGATTCATATTAAAATATCAACTATTCTCGAATTAGGAAATATAGGGTTTTAAGAAAACCTAATATACCTAAAATAAAAAGAGTGAGGTCTAGCAGCCATTATATAGTGAATTCTCTCTGAAAAAGTTTAAGAGAGTTCTTGTCGTTCATTGTCACACTGTGTGGATTACGTAGAGGCTGAAACTTTTCGTAGTGGCTTGGAATCGACATACAATTGCGTAATTAGTTTCACAACAGTTATATTTGGTTTTCTAGACGATTAAAGGTAATCGGTCATACCCTTCTCACCCCGATTCGTTCCTCATACATAAATCCCTGGATTTGATCGTCAGATTTATTTTTTCCACTGTGCCATGGGGTGTACTAGTGTTCTTACAATCGACATGAATTTGCAATGTTGGCTCTGCGTTTCTCTGTTAATGTTTATATGCACTACTTGATGAAATGCCACATTTATTATAGATATTGTATTAATGACTCTCTGTGTTACCGTAGTTAATTGTTTGTCTATTTAAATAATTGTTTGACTCACACTGAGCTTTCATAAGCTCATCCTATTAGTCTTAAATTTTTCAGGTAACCCTCATAACTAGGACCGAACCCCACATATAGAGCATCAACTCAGACATCTGATTATTTTTTTTAAGATTATTATTTTGATAGGAGTTTTCATTTTGGTTTTGGTCTGTAACCATGTTTATTAGGACTGTGGCTTGGTGGTTTCTTTTTTGGGGTTTTATGCATGCATGGGCTTTTGAAATTTAATAACTGGTAATTGCATGTTATCTAGCTTAAGAAATTTGACATTGTTCATCAATTTCCGCTGCATTACAAAGACTTGGTTCTTGAACAACAAAACATCAACTCAACTAGTTTTCTTAAACTTTGTGAATAATGTCTAAAGGACGACAATACTAATGGTTTTCTAAAATATCACTATCGACAATAAAATGAATTCTAAAGTATAGAGGGCTTATTAAATGAATGTTTTAACCTAACCCAAGGTCACAACCACAATTTTCATAAAATTTAATGAGTTAGGGTTTTTCTTCGAGAAAGTGATTAGATAGTCTCCTTAGCCATTCTGATGGCTAGTGTAGCCTTCTCAATTTGACCATAACGTCTAAGTCAGGTTAGGGAGGTTACAAAAATACTTAATATGCTAGAATTAACACCTCTAGTGGAAAATCTAGATAAACGAGACTGAAAAGAGAATTTATCATTAGATAGTTCAATATAATTGTATTAAATAGTGAGACCAAGAAGAGATCTATATTCCTATGTGAGACCGAGAGAAGAACCTAGGTGGTATATTTTAGTCTAGGATGACACCAAAAGGAGATTCTTTGCTAAGAGTGACAAATAATATAATCAGTATAGATTTATTAGCTTAGCTAGCAATTAATGGATCAATTAATCATCGTTTTATCATTTACATTGTCTAAAACAATAAGGAAGAAAATTAGATTAGTTTGTTAAATTGATAATTTAAATTTAGTTTATAAACAATTTATATTCGAATTTGCACTAATAATTTCCAACTCGATTAGATTAGTAATTGCTTAACTTGTAATTAACTTGATAAACACATTTACTAATTTGGAAGTCTCTTGGGTTCGATCCTTGGAATACTCTGTGTGTTCCATTGTAACACATATAAATATTACAACCGACCTATCACACTTGTAATATACTGCTATATATTTAAAGATAATTGTGTGGATTTATAGCCCCAGGTGCACACATGTTGGGGTACGGTCAAGATCCAATGTGTCAATAATATTATCACAATCTTGCCAATTCAATTTAACTAGACCTATAAACATAAAATGTGAAAGCCACTCTAAGAGAAATCAAAATGATCAATTAGTGTTTTGCTTTTGCCCCTCTTACATGCAAATGAATAATAATCGATGAGCAAATTTGTTATAGAGATGATGAATAACCATATCTGATATAATTAAATCCCACTATTCATCACCAGTGGCTCAATCAAGTCTTTCAAAGAGAGTTCCTTTATTCCAAGTAAACATTAACATGACAAAACCCAAGTCTCAGAGATTGTGCTCAAATAAAAAATCTCGAATTTAGTCTTGAAGAACGAATTTAGGCTCTTTTCTTTCGGTTGAACTGGATCACAGAGTAGCTTATTCAAAATTGATGCAAGGTTCTTCAAATTTTCTTTTTATTCAAATTCTTTAAAGATTTCTTGAGATTTTTGGAGAAAGCTTCTCGTCTTCAAAATCTTCTTCCCTGGCTTCAATTTTAGAACTTCTAGATTTTTTAAGGGTTAATATATACTGAGGTATCTGAACTACAACTTATACATACTTGGTACTTTTTTTTGGACCTAATTGGTACCTAAACTTGGAAATTGTAAGCCAACTTGATATTTTTTTTAGGTACTTGACTAACACTGTTAAAATATGTTGACATGGTGTTGAATTGGGGTTGACGACCAATAGCATGGTGACATGTGGCAACCTCGCATTTTGACACATGTAAAAATAAAATTTTATAATTTCTTTTATAATTTTTTATTTTTTTTCATTTTTTCCACGTGTCAAAATGTGAGCCTACCAAGTTTCATCATATTATTGGTTATTAGCGCCACATCAATATATTTTAATAGTGCTAGTCAAGTAACTTAAAAAAGTACCAAGTTGGCTTACCATTTCCAAGTTTAGGTACCAATTAGATCCAAAAAAAAAAGTTTAGTACCAAGTAGGTATAAGTTGACATACCCATTTTTTGAACTTGTAATGTTGTAGAATGGCTTGGAGGTGACCCCCTTTTATATTGCCTTTCATTCAAATAAAATCAAGTTTTCATGGCATTTGAACTCTTCATTTGAAGTGATCTACAAATATTAAACTTTTTTATTTATTATTCATTCAAATAAAATCAAGTTTTCATGGCACCTTACGAGGCTTTATATGGTCGTAGGTGTCGCACACCTTCATGTTGGATTGAGTTGGGTGAGCGGCGTGTTCTGGGCCCTGAACTAGATTTTGATACCGAGGATAAAGTTAGACTGATTCGGGACCGATTGAAAGCGGCATCTGATAGGCAGAAGTCCTACGCCGATCTAAAGCGTCAAGAGATTGAGTATTTTGTGGGGGATTTTATTTTTCTCAAGGTCTCACCATGGAAAAAGGTACCGAGGTTTGGTCGTAAGGGTAAGTTGAGCCCTAGGTTTATTGGGCCTTACCGTATACTGAAACGTGTGGGACCAATTGCCTACCAGTTGGAGTTACCTCCGAAATTGGATCGGATTCATGACGTGTTCCACGTCTCTATGTTGAGGCGCTACCGCTCTGATTCCACGCATATTGTTCCTAATGAGGAGATCGAGGTTAGGCCAGATCTGACCTTTGAGGAGTCAATTTAGATTTTGGAACATGATGTAAAAGTTCTAAGAAGGAAATCCACCCCGTTGGTTAAGGTTCTTTGGCGTAACCATAGCTCTGAGGAGGACACGTGGGAGTCTGAGGATGCGATGCGATAGTAGCATCCTCATCTATTCTAATTAGGTAAAATTTTGAGGCCGAAATTTTTTTAAATGGGGTAGAATTGTAAAGCCCCAAAACTTTTAATTCTTGTTTTTGAGTTTATGTGACATAAGTACTTGTCTGCTTCAATGGTTAAGTGCTCTGGGTGTGTCTGTGGGAGGTTCCAAGTTCAAGCCATGACTTGGGCAAATTTTAGTATTTTTATAAATAAAGCCTTAACCTGGCCTAAAGGGCTTAAATTTTATAGTTGGTAATCAAATAATAGAATGGGTCTGATGGTCTAGTGGTTAAGTAAAATGTTTGATTTCATGAGGCCTTGAGTTCGAATCCATGCTGGAGCGTACGCGTTATTATTGCGCAGTGATGGACAAGTATTTCGGCAGAGTGGGATTCTGGAGTGGTTGTAGGTTAGTAGGATTAGTGGGAGAAAATTTAGGGATATGACATAACTATCGATATCATCTAAGTGTCTATTTGGTTTTTATTTTTTTTCCAAATTTCGATTTTCTCCTCTTTTTCCAAATTTTTCTGCCGTCCTATTCTTCTTTGCTTTGCCGAATTTTTTCTCCCTAGTCTACCCTCTCTGTTTGATTTTTCTACTAGCCACTTTCTGGCCAGCAATTGTATACACTCGTTCTGTAAGGATCTGACTGCCTCTATTTTATCATTTCTTAGCTAGTTCCTAAAAAGGATTGTTTTGGCTCTCTTGGTTTAGGCAAAAATCATAAATCAGTTGCAGCTTCACAAGCAAATTGAGCGTTAGAAATTTCGGTTCGTTGCCGGTAAGTGTTTAGGTTCGCTATCGATTTTGATGTAGACGATTTTTAGTTGTAAGTTTTCGTCAGTGATCTAAATTGGGCTCTAATTATTGATTTTTAGGTCTTGGAGTCCTTGGGAGCGTATTTGCAGTGAAACGATACCAGGTGTGTATTCGAAACACAAAAATAAGGGATTCAGCGAAAAGCTAAAATTGCTTGCTGTTTGGATAGCAATGGAAACATAATCTTCAAGGATATGCAATCTTAGATATGATATGCAATCTTAGAAGATATGATTTTGTAATCTTAGAGATTTAATTTGTAGATACCCTTTAATCTTATTCGTTGATGTAATTGATCTGTACCGTTGGATTTGGGGAGGCTCAACTATAAATAGAGGTCTTTCCCTTCATTGTAAAAGACTGAAGTTTGGAGCAATAATAATTCTTAAGAGCATTCACTCAAATTTCTCCCTCTTGTTGATTTCAAATTTCTTTTTTCCTTATTATTCATTTTCAAATTCATTATTTTTAAATTTGTTTACATTTTATTTTGCCTTATATTTTTTTATACTCTTTGTTTTAAATTCATTAGTCTTTGATTATTGATGCTAGTATTTAAAAATAAGGCAATATTCGGTACTTTGGAGCTTTGAGAAAACCGTGCCCTAACTTACTGGGTTTCTATTTTTTTGATCCAAATAACCGAATATCCTTTTTAAACTTTAATGCATGAGACAAGCTTAGTTTCGAGGGTTAAAATGTTGTATCCTAACTTACTGGATGTGACATCTTATTACTTCAGGACAATGAGGTTTAACATCAAATTCGATTTATTCAGGTTTTTAAAGAGGATCGTATTTTAAAATCTTTTCAAATTTTCGACATTAGGACGTTAATTAATCAATTATGTACCAATTTTTGGGCGTTACGAGGGTGCTAATCCTTCCTCGTGCGTAACCGACTCCCGAGCCCGTTTTCTCAAATTTTGTAGAGCAAAATCATTATTTTAATAAATCAAAATGTTTTATTAAAATAATTAATCTCAAGGTGACCCGATCACACCTCGAAAAAATATTGGTGGCGACTCCCTTTTTATTTTAAAAGTCGATCCCGTTTTTCAAAATAAAAATGGTTTCCACAAATGCAGCATGATATTCACTTTAATACTTTAGAGAATCCACTAATGGTTGATGATTTTGCTTCTAGGATGAACCGATTCCAAGCCATCTAAATTATCAAGGCACGTTTCAACCAACTATACAACATAGTAAGTTCTTCACCAATTTCTCATTAAAATTTCTATTTCTAAAATTTATTTTATTAAAATAAAATATATAATTTTTAAATATATTTTAAGAAGGTGTTATAATTATAATTAGAATCAATGCAATTTGAATAATTATGTTTATTATCAATCTTTATGAACAATTTAAGTTTCAAAAAAATCTATGCAAACCAAAAACTTAGGAAAGTGTGATACAATATAACAAGAGTTCTATTGTGAGCTAGTTTATAGTGAGCTATAACCTATTTAGCATGTAGAAAATCAAATAATTGAATTTCTTAGAACTTTGTAATGTTTTTATAATAATATGGAATTTCTTACAAATTTGTAGTTCTTACAAAATTACAAAAGCTCTTACACAATTATTCAATTCCTTATAACATAAATTATTGAATTTTTTACAAAAATATTTGAATCTCTTATAAATTATTGAATCTCTTGTAATGTTTACATAATTTCTATAACTTCGTAAATTAAATTTTTTTTACAGAATTATTAAATTTCTCACAAAATTACTGAATCTCTTGAAAATTACTAAACTTCTTATAAAGTTGTTGATTTTTTTTAAAGAATTACTGAACTTCTTACAAAACCATTGAATCTCTTACAAAATTACTAAGCTTTACCTATCCTGTAACTTTGTAAATTACTGAATTTCTTACAAATTACTAAGTCTGTATTTACTTAGTTTCTTACAATGCTGTAAATTTCTAAAATCTTGAGTGTATTTTTTACTAAATTTCTTACAAATTTACTGAATCTTTTAAAATATTGCAATGTTACCTAATTTCTTATAACATTGTGAATTACTATATTTTTATTATTATTGAAGTTCGTATAAATTTACCGAGTCTCTTACAAAATTATTAAATCTTTTATAAATGATAAATTTCTTAAAAATTACTAAATCTCTTTAATAACTATTGATTTTCTTACAAAATTTTTAGTCCACTTACATAGTCACTAAAACTCTTACAACATTTTAATATTTATTTAATTCTTATAATATTTTAAATTACCGAATTTTTTACAAAATTACTGAAGTTATTATAAAAGTAATGAATATATCAAAAACTATTAAATTTCTTTAAAATGATTGATTTTCTTATAAAATTATTGAATCTCTTAGTGATTAGCTTAAAGAATTATTGAATCGTTTACATAACTAATAAAATTTACCCCTTTTTTTGTTTTTGAGAAATAAACTTCATTAAGAAAAAAAGATACAAGCAAGAAAGAGGACAAAAATTAAACCCAAAACAACATGCTTACCCCCGTTAACATCAGCGATAGAATTCGAAACATCGTTAGTTAAAATAGAATAAAGAAAAAAGGGAGGACTATCCCACTCAGTATAGTTCAAATAAGGTAAGGTTATCTTAGCGAGGCTATCAGCCACATTATTGATGTCCCTACTCGTCCAATAGAAGGACAAATTACAGAACTGAGAAGTAATAGCTGGACAATCCATAATCAACAAATCAAAATCTGATAAGTCTCTACTACTATTAGTAACCGTAGTCACCACCTAAAGACAATCAGATTCAACCATGATATTGTCGCAACCAAGTCCTTTTAGCTAATAAAGAACTTGATGAAACGCAAACGCCTCAGCTAAATTAGGCGCCAAGCATAAATAAGAATGACCAGAAGGGCATCCAAATTTCTGGTTAAAGCTGCAAAATTCATCGACCCTTCACCACAACACAAGCTGCATCTAAATTGCACTTCGGTTGACTATCAATAGGCTTGATCCAAATAGAACCACTAGACCGCCTCATATTATTAGTACCCTGCACTCTATCGAAATTGCGTTGCGCATCTCTCCAGTTTTGCGGAAATGAAATAGATGCAGACAAAATAACCGCTGGTGAAACGTCAGTATTATTCCAACAAAATCGGTTTCTATGGAACCAAATATTCCACATAGTCGTTAACACTTGACAACATTTCTGGTATCATGAGAATTTAGAGGGGCTTTAATCAAATCAAGAACACTAGAGGAAGAAAAATTCTGATCGGTTAGATGCCAAACCGACTGGGCTTTAACACGATGAAGCAGTGCATGATCAAGGGTTTTGACCAAACCACACCTTGCACACAACGAATCCTACTGTATACCTTTCATCAATCAGTCTCGACTTGCAAGGGATAAACTCCTTCAAACATCTCCAAACAAATTTTTAAACCTTTGAAGGTAGATGCATTTTCCTTAAGCGTGTCCAAGAACCATCCAAATCATGCTTACAACAGGCATATACATCTTAGTAGCAAGACAGTAAGCGGTTCTAACTGAATAGGCCCGGATTGCACTATAATGCCAAATGCGACAAACAATCCCTATTTTACCTAATCTCTTATAACATTGCAAATTATTGATATTCTTACAACATTGTAAATTACTAAATTTTTTTAAAAAATTACTGATTCTCTTAAATTTTACTAAATTTCTTATAAAATTACTGAATTTCTTATAAAGTTATTAATTTTCATAACTTTGTAATGAAAATTCATTAAAAAACTGAGTTTTTATAACTACTAAGGTGGAATTCAAGTTTTTTTATCTGTAACTCAATTCTATGTAAAAACTCAGCTCTTCCTTATAAAAACTTAGGTTTTTCCAAAGCTAAAATTAACTCTAAAAAAAAGAAATGAAAAAAATAAATTAGTTTTTCTTATAAAAACTCAAGTTTTTCCTATAAAGTAATTCCTTATAGAACCCAAAATTTCCCTTTTCTTTACTGAGAAAAACTGAAATTGATTCTAAAAAAAATAAATAAAAGAAATAAATAGATAAAATGGTTTTTCTAACCCAAATTTTTCTTTGTAAAAACTCAAGTTTCCTTTTATTGAAAAAAAAACTAAAATTAATTCTTAAAATAAACCTAAAGGAAATTAAAAATATAAAATAGTGACCAAAATGAAAACTTACTAAAGTTGGGTGATCATAATGAGTGTATGTAATGACAAATTAATGATGAGTGGCTAAAATGATAAAAGTATGTAAAAGTTAAATGATCATTTGTGTAGTTTACCCAAAGAGATATTTAAAGGAAATTAAAAATATAAAATAGTGACCAAAATGAAAATTTATTAAAGTTGGGTGATCATAATGAGTATATGTAATGACAAATTAATGACGAGTGGCTAAAATGATAAAAGTATGTAAAAGTTAAATGATCATTTGTGTAGTTTACCCAAAGAGATTTGTTCTATAGTGATTACAAATGAGAGCAAATCTATGGAAATTGATCCCTATCTATTTTGATTGATAGTAATGCGAAAGAATAATCATGTAGCAGTGGTCGATGTAAAATTTCCTGTTCTTCAGAATGTTATCAATGGTACCTACAATGTTAAATGGAGTAATTAGCTTGCCTTAAAGCTTCATACCTTCACAATGCTATCAATGGTCCTTGGTACCTTCTTTGGTCTTTGTCAGTCCTCCCAAAGTCGAGGACTTCATATGCAGATGTTTAAGACAATTTATGCCTTGCAAATCTCTTCTTCTTGAGAAAGGTATTACTTTAATTCCCAACTCCGCGAGATATGGGAAAATACAGGATTTGGTGTCAGTTCGCTCGAGCAACATGGAGCTATGTAGTACGTACAGATTACGCAGGTTTCCGGTCCTACTGATCCTTCTGTTTGGATCAAGCCTCTCGCGAGTCGGGTTGGCTCAAGTGTAATGTGGATGCTGCCCAATTCCTTAAGGAGAATGTTACGAGTTATGTTGTGGTTCAAGACAAAAATGGTCAGTCAGATTAGTGTTCGTCAAGACACTTCATTTCTTGTTTGGAGCTCCGTCTTAGTAATTTCGATGAAGTTTTGTCTTGGCTCAAAGGTTTGAGTGTATCTTCGAGTCAGATTATTAATGCTCTGGTTTCTTCTTCGGATTTTTCAGGATTTGGTCTTTCGATTTAGGATTGTTTACATTTAAAGGATCACTTTAAACACGTGGTCTTCCACTGGACTCACGAATGCAGCTCATACTCCCACTAGGGCGGTTTTATTTTATGCAGACCATCACATTTGGGAGCTTTGTCCTAATCGTCTTACCTCTATTTTATTGTCAGATAGCTCTAACAACGTGACCAATGAACCGAATGTATAGGATAAGCCTATTAGCTTGAATATGGTTGTCCTTCACTCCTATTCGTTCCTTTGTTTTCTCATCTCTTTCGATTAATGAATATTTTACTTTACCTTTAAGAAAAGAGAAAAGCTTATGCGAGAAAATTAAATAGTCAAGTAGATAAGACAGGCTTATGATTTTGGAGAATTAAACCCTTGATAGCTGCTACTCTTCTGGCCTAAAAAAGATATTAGAAAAAAAAAAGCATTAGCATAATGTAAATTTCAGCATCTTATAAAGGGTCAAAGTGTCACCTTAGACAGTTCTACCATAGATTAGGGAGGTCTTTACTTCAACTGAAGAGAGATTTATGATAAAAATATTGAAAAACCACATTTAAATCTAATGGAGAAAACCTGACAAACAGAAGTTGGAAAACTGTGCTGTCTAGTGAAGCCCCATTAACCAAATAGTTTATTTCCAAATCCATAGTACTCTTTAGCTTATAGCTTCTTTGAAGTCATCATCCATCCCCTTTTGAAGCAAGCTCTATACAGTGCTTTAACTATCTCACATATTTTAACAGTTTGCTGGTTTCACCTCCCCTTGCCCTTCCATTGAGGAGGGTGGATAGGTGGCCTCAAAAGATGGCTGGAATTGGACCCCATCAAAGAACTTGGAGCCCTTTGTAGGTATCTATCAGTTTGTCTTGGTTGTGGTGGTTCTGCAGAGGCAGTCATTGGAGACTGATTTGCATAAATGGATCTTTGGAGAGGAGGCAATTGACAAGCTGAAGAAGGGAATTTGGGACTTGGCTGACCTGGAAATGAACATACTAACTTTGAGTTTGATAAAGTAGGATGGATAGAAGTTCTTGCTACCATTGCTGATTCAAGAAATGTGTGCTTTACATTCGGTGGACACCATTCAGGCATGTCATCATCATCATCATCGAAAATATTCTTTTGTGGTGCAATGATACTAGTGATAACAGGTGTGAAGACTGAGCTGCTTTTGACAGTATGTTTTGCTTGTAGAACTGGATCAAGTTTACAAGCTTTATTTCCTGGAGGCAAGTTGAGACTACTATTGAATGCAAACTGAGGAGAAAGGATATCTTCTGCTCGCCTTTTACACCGAGCAGGTAGTGACTGTATAGTTGGTGAAATCAATGGCACTGACGCAACAACTTTCTTTAATCCTTCAACCACAACATTCTTGTCAAACACTGCTGTATCGAAAACCTTGCTTCTTGGAGTTCTAGATATGCCACACTCAGCCCCAAAATCAAATTCTGGAAGATCATCATCATCAATAGCAGGAAGCTCTTTTATAATAACTGATGGCAGAGATATTACAGGATTTTGATGTCCCAAAACAGATTTAGTTTCCTCCGGTCCTGAGGTATCTACATGAGGCATTTCATTTAGAGAAGACTGCCCCTTGGGCCTTAAGGAAGGGACAGAATCAGAATAGGATGATGTTTGAAGTCCTAGTGAAATACCTGATAAGTGGCTCAATGCTGAAGTCTTAAGCAGGAGATCAGCACTGGCAGGAGAAGTATGCAGTTTCAGTTGGCTGTCACTACTCCCCGCATTGTCACCTTCATTTCTATTAATTACAGCACTCTCAATGCTTGTGCATGTTATTCGGGGTGATTCTTTAGCAGATTGAGTGCAAGGTAAGTCCTTTGCGGAAACCTTTTCATCAGATTGGGAACTCAGGGGCTGCTCTGTTGAAGAAGAATGCTTTTTTTCAAGCTTCTTTGTGACAGAACTTGAAAGTCCATGATTTCTTCTCCAAACAACACAACCAATTAATGAATTTTTCTTGTCTTCAACAGCAGCCATGCCCTTGAAGAATCCATGTTTTGCAAGTATGGTGATAATGGCATCACTGCGAGGACATATGTAAAGATCGATACCAGGTGAGAGTTGAGCAAACCCCACTCTTTCCCCTTTCTTGTACCCTTTGGCAATCTGTTAAGATTACAAGAAAGTATGAATTAATATTTACATCAGAAATCCTCAAGATGCAACGCAGCCACTATATGACCATCTTCATGTTCCTTTTCAACCAACCTACCTCATTCAAACCTACTAGTCCTGATCTAGAAGACCCTTCTTTCCAGCAGAGTGATACTACCTGAATATGAAGTGCATTGATCCATCAGAAATTTGAAATGAAAAATCTATTTCTAATTAGCAAGGTGCAAATTCTAAGCTAAAAGACTAATAAGTAGCATGTTAACCATTACAGTTTTCATTTTTATGCAAGAAGAATTGATAATGGCCAGTGAATTTGTTTCCAAATCACAATGGTCACATTATTCATTAGAAAGTTATATACTTGAGTGTTGAGACCTGAGATTATAAACATGCAAAGAAGAATCTGTAGGGGCTACCTCCAGTCATTAATATCTCTTTCTCCTAAGGAACTCAAGTATTTACTTGTTAACCAAATTCAAACCTTGGTTATGTAAGGCAAGGTAAATCACACACTACATAATACGAATTGATGACAGTAACTCATGAAACCATATCTTACCATCAACCCTCTATTGCGTGAGCGAGCAAGCTCTTGAATATATTTCTCAAAAGCCTCTAATCTAACTTTTCCTTTGACTTCTACAAGTTCAGACCACTTGATATCAGGCATCTTCTCACCACTACACAACAAAATCATCATAGATAAGGTTACCTGGGGAAGATTTACTACTCAAATCTTTATGTCATGAACCTAGTCAGATATTTATCATACCAAAACAGTGAATGATGTATTAAGTGAAACAATAATCTTACTATGCCAAGAGACTGTAAACCAGGTGCCCGACTAGGACACCACATTAAATTTGGAAGCGAATATTACACCTGAAATAGTCAAAAAAGGAAAAGAAAAAAGGATTGCATATTTGAATTTACTAACTATAGGCATCACGGTAAAACTGTCAATGCAACAAAAATAAACTGTAAACTTTGAAAGACTTGAGATTATAGATATGCAAAAGCTACATGTTGTATGAAAGAATTGCGGAATATAAGGTTACTAATATGAAGAAACTAAAAAATTCCCAGCATTGCAGAAAGCCAGAAGGTATAGGAATAAGTACAGTCAATCAGAATGGCTAGGGACAAGGCTCCCACAAGGACTATCAGCTAACTCTCTCTTTACATAAGGTAGTTGCAGGAGATGGGGAGACGTTGATCAGTCGCACATTCCAAGGTTTAGACCACAATTCCTGGGTCACTTAATTTAATGTATGTCAGTTAATTTGCTCATTCAAGTTTTCAATATGCACTGAATAGAGTTGATGATCGTCTATTGCCGGCTTTAAACAAAGGTCTATGTTGGTTATTGGACCAAAATCCATTTCAGTTTCATGTCCATATCTAGGTGAGCAGTAATGATGTGAGATTGCCAATGAAAATTCTACTGGAATTGTTAAATGATCTCATTCCCCTGTCCAAATTTAGCATTGCAAGCATCAACACATCTCTTATTAATTTGATTAATTGTTGTTCTGTTTTTACTTTAGGTAGTCAATCAGAAATTCTTGAAACAAAGTTCTCTTTGACTACTGTACTATAAGCCATTTTATACAAAGAGAAATCAGCAGGTGATACACCAATTATTTGGTCCCAAGTTGCCATTTTTCTTGAGCTGACTTGTTCTATCAGTGACATATTTGATTTCTTACAACCTAATAAAATATGATAAAAGTTTTTAGTTGATGGCTTTGCAAATATAAAATTCAAATTATCTTTTCCAAATAATTCTTGAACCAGAACTTTTAACTATTTAAGAGCAATTACATGCAAAACAAAACCCATATAATTTCATCTTCATTGAATGAAAAATCATGAACAAAAGGACTGAATATCTCTGATACTAAAACAGAATTGTTCTCGGAAGAGAAAAATGACAAGTATAAAAAAGAAATAGCTGAATAACCTTTTGAAGAAGGCAACGACCGACACAGTTACAGAAGAATTAAGCTTAAGGGAGCCATCCCAGAATTTCTCAGCAACTGTAGGCCGAGACAACTTCAAATTCCCAGAACCAGATCCTTCCTTTTCCCCCATTTCTACTGCTACGAAGATAACATCTACTGTCTAAAACAAAATTCAAGTAGACTGACTGGTTGGTTTCAAACCGGGAACTTATGACTACAATTGCACTTGATTTTCCATACTTCTCGAAGCCCGTTGAGCCGATTTATCCCCTAATCCATAATTTGGAGTGATTCCCAGATTTCCAATATTCACACACTGTTTCTGTTCAGTGACAACAAATTCATACAAGAGAAAGAAACGGATTTTATCCGAACAAATGACCGAGAAAATGAAAGAGGATGGTTCAATTTTTCAATAAAAAAGGAACTGAGGAACATGTGAAGTTGAACAGTGCGCTTAGTGTGGTTTGAATTGGATTTGATCAATGATTTTTTATCCCTACAGATTAGGGTTTGAAAAAGGAATGTTAAGGTTACCGCCTTGCTCACCAAATGTCTAAAGCGCAGTAACGTAACGCAAACACGTATGATACATTATTACATTGGGCAAACTGCACAAATAATCACCCAATTATTAACTTGTTTCTGTTTTGGTCACTCAGATCCAAAAAAATTAATTTCAGTTACCCCTGAGTTAAATCATTAACAAATGATTTTTTTTGGAATAAATAATAAATTTAATCCTTTAAATTTACAGATTCTATCAATTTGATCCTACTTTTAAAAATTTAACCCTTAACTTCACACCTTTTGTCGATGTAATATTGATTATAAAAATTCAAAATTCAAAATTTAAAATTATAACCTTAAAAAAATTTAAAAAGATATATAAATCTTCATTTTTTTAAAATACAATATTTTATAAAATTACATGAAAAATTATAAAAAAATTATACAAATACATACAAATTATAAAAAAAATATTTATAAATAAATGAATACCCATTTCCAGGGTAAACTATAGAATTAGTCACGCAACTATTAGCGTGTTTCTATTTTGGCCACCTAATTATAAAATTTCACAATTTAGTCACTAACGTTTCAGGTCGTTTCTATTTTGGTCACTCTTAGTCTTCAATACTTACACATTCTATCAATTTGATCCTCAAACACATATAATTAAATATAAATAATATTATATATGTTTATGTTTAATTGTAATTATAAGGCACTAATATGAATTTAGCCCTCAAACTTGACACCTTCTCCCAAGTTGGTACTTATGATTTTTTTGGTCCCAAGTTGGTATCCAAATTTTCTTTCCATCAAGGGTTTTGGTAGTTTTTTATAACGGTGTTAAATATAGGATACTTGACACTCTTAAGTTGTGACACATGGCACTGATGATGTCATATTTTATTTTTTAAAATATTTAAAAATTTAAAAGAAATTATATAAAAATAATATAATTTTTTAAAATATAAAAATTATAAAATTATGTCTCTACAAAATTAAAAATATTACAAAAATAAAAAAATCTAAAATTCAAGTTAGAAAAATTGAAAGCACAAAAAATTCACATCTTACTCTAAATAAATTGCAAACAAATTAAATGAAGATAAATTTTACGCTAAGAGATGAGTGCATATTGTTACATGATTTTTCAAATTGACAAGAATGCAAAAGATGATGATTTGAAAAAGGTTTATAGGAAGTTTTTTTTATTTGTTAATTATTGGTTAGACTATATAGGAAATTTTGAGTTCCTTTGTTGAGAATACCATTAGCACGATCATGAATGAAGTTTATAAAAATCACAAATTTACTGAGTTTTTAGGTTTATCAAAGTCATTAATTTACATATAAGTTTATCAAGATTTAATCATATGTGCTTAAATATAATTATAATTATATTTAATTATATGTGTTTGAGGATCGAATTGATTTGGCATTGACATAGCAGCTCATGTGACATTTTACGTATACTTCATTGCTAACATGAATAAATTTTCACAAGTTTTTATAAACTTTTTAAAAATTTGTTGATTTTTAAAATATTTTTTATTAATTTTTTTTAATTATTATAAATTATATGTGGACTGCCACGTTAGTGACCATATAAATGTCACAACTTAAGAGTGAACGTTATAAAAGCAAGCTCCTTAAGTTGTGACACGTTAGTGACCATATAAGTTTAGTCAATTTTTTTGTCAAAAAGCAAGCAATTTGATAAATTTTAAAGGTTGAGGGTCAAAATAACAAAAAAAGGAGCAAAATGACAAAATGAGTGAACGTTAGGGCTAAATTTATCTTTATGCATTATTTTAATTTACTTATTAATTTTAATTTTATTATGCACACTCTATTACTTTCATCAATTGATAATTGTTTGTTATTTTTAAACATATATCTATTTTCTAAATTTATGATTTTCATACGCATATACATGTAATAGAGTTTTTAGTATATATAATTATAAAGATTTCTATATAAAAGAATAAACTAGTGGATTCTCGTACATTCTCTTTTAAATATTTATCAATAGTCACCTAAATTTAAATAATAATAACTTAATATTGTAACAACCTATTTTTTAGTGGTACTAGAAATGGTGGTTTTGAAATCTCGTATTCCAATGATCGAGTCAGTAATATCATTTTATTATATTTACAACTTTATTATAGAGTTATATTAAGTCCTGGTTCAGTGATTTTAGTAATTGAATAGTTAATTAATGTACAATAACTAAATTATAAAAGATGTAAAAGTTAATCACTAATAATTTTAATAGCTAAAGTGCTCAGTTAGTAAATGATTAAGGTGTAAAATGGCAATAATACCATATATTCTATATTAGTGGGACGTGGATGTATATTTTGCTACACTTTTTTATGTTATTTTAATGTTAAATAATAATAATAGTAAAACATAAGCTTGGTCATCTTCTTCTCATTCAATTGCCTCCACCGAATACTAAAAAAAAACAAAACAAAGAAGAAACCATTGTTTTTACTTAAAGCTTTCGGCCCTCTTGTATGTAAGTCCTCTTAAGTCCATTTTTGATAAATTTTATATATTTGAGATCATTGTAGCTTAATTTAACTAACTCAGGGACTGGTTCGTAAAATTGTCAAAGGTTTTAAAAACTACCATTAATGATTTCTAGATATTCTTGATAGTAAATGGTAAATTCGTAAAGTGATTTTTGTTAATTTTGTATTTGGGGGCTAAAACAAAAAGTTTATGAAACTATCATGAACTTTTTGTTAAATATGAGTAGCAGAAGGCTATAGAAGGACAGATCATAAAACAGGGCTTAAATGTGAAAGTTATAATAGTTTTGGTTTTAGGGATTAAATTAAACAAAATGTAAAAGTTTAAGGAAATTTCATAAAATGAAAATAATATGTCATATGCATGTAATTTAGTGATATAAGATATTTGAAATTGATAAATTAAACTTAATTATTATATAGATTAAGCATTGAACCATACGGAGGAAATTTGGGGAAAAGAGAAAATTATAGAATAGCCCCTAGATCAAATACGCTAGCTAGTTGTATTAGGTAAGTTTATAGGGTACAAAAATGTATTTATTTGTGTTGATTATGATTGAGTTGTGATTATACATATAAATATTTGTGTGCATTGTTGGATGGAAACTTTAAAATGTTATAATTTAATACTAAGGTGAGAAAGAATCAAATTGAAAGTCTTGAATACTTGTGAAGCAAGATTCATATGGACACTGAATGAACATGACTTGATTATGACATGTGTACTGAAAACATGAAAGTGCCCATGTATTATAAATGTTACAAATCATGTATAAATTCCCGTTTGAACATAGTAAACGATTAGGACACGATTGGCATGTCAAAACGGTTAGAATGTGCGTTTGTACAAGTTTGCAATTTTAGTGTCTATATTTTTGCACTTCGGTGCCCTTGTTTACATTTTGGTGTCCTTGATTGCACTCCGGTGCCCTTGTTTACACTTCGGTGTCCATGTTTGCACTTCGGTTCCCCTTTTAACACTACGGTGCTCCGTGGTGTGGTGTAGTTATCCGAGTATTCAAGATGCTTTTTCTATTGGTCATCGGGCTATCCAAATATATGAATAAATGGAGTAATGATGTTTTGATATTTGATGATGCTTTGTGATCGAAATAGTTTGAATGACATGAATGATATTGAATTACTCAGTGAAATTGTAAACGACAAACTCACATGTTTTTTTGTGAATTAATATGTTAGGTTTTAGTATCTTGTTAATTAATTTATTGCATACATGTGAGTTAAAGTAATTTATAAGTAAATTTTAATCACATGAACTTACTAAGATATTAAAAGTCTACTCTGTTTCATTTCTTGTTTACAGTAGTTGACATTTTGCGGAACAAGGTTGTCGAATCAACTTCAAGACTCATACTATCAAGCTTCAGTCCAGATAGATCTTGATATTGTTTTTATTTCGATTATGTGACATGTATATATAGGTTGTTTTGGAATCATGTGATTGATCTTAAAGGTTGATGTTGTAATGTGATTATAATATCTTATATGTAATGTTGCTATTAAAGTTCATATGTATGTTTGATGGAATAAATGGAATATATGAATGTATAGTTGATGTATTATTGGTTTTGAAATCATGAATGAGTTTGGTCATAAGTGATGATTGAATGAACATTGGCATGTTTAATGGGGTTTAATGGGATAGGGATGTACAATTGTATTGTAAGTTTATAAGTATGATTGAATTATATAAATAGAGCATCTTGGCATCAATTTAGTTAGATGTTTTAGTAATGTAGTTAACTTGTTTGTGATTGTGCCAATGTGACATATTGGTCAGGTATTAATAGGATGTTATGTGACATGTTTTGACTTGATTTTGAAGTGTTTTGAGTAAGGTTTTATGTTGTCAATAGGTATTTAGAAGTTAGTTAAATGTTTGGCTCGATGCAATTACCTAAAATGGTATACTGTGGTGCACACGGTTAGTCACATGGCTATGTATCACACACGAGAGTGTGACACAATCATGTTTTGTAGGAAATAGGTTGCATTTAGGTCACACGGTTCTCGATTGTCACACAAGCTAGCCATACACCCGTGTGAGTACTATAAATTTGGTAAGTCAGGTTGTCACATGGTCACAGTTATTTACACGGCCTAGACACACGATTGTATGACTTTTGTTAGATTTTTACACATTGACCCACACGGCTTTAGTGAGTTACACGGCCTGGATATGCGGCCGTGTGACATAATAATACACGATCTCAATAAGTTACACGGTCTAAATACACGGCGATGTGAATTAGCATTACACGGCCTCACACGGCCTCAACCTAACCCTGTTTTGTGTTTTTTCCTCTATTTTGTGTAAAGCTTTATATTAGTCCCTATTTGTTTCTGTAAGATATGTTTTATCTTAAAGAATGATGATTTAAGATTATTTTAATAAATACTTGAATTAAATTGAATGTTCTGATCCTATTATTTCTATATCATCCCGTAACCTGATTTTAGTGACAGAAACCGGTAAGGGGTGTTACAAATATACTAAAAGAAATTGAAAAAGAATTTAAAGGCTGAGTCCCGCCAGCCAATGACAAGTCGACTATTATTCAAACAAGTCATTTTAGTTTTCTTTTACATCTTTTGAGAAAAAAAACTCATGTCTATAAACTTCAAAATCTGTTATTTTCTTATATCTTGTATTCTGAAGCACGAACTTCAAATATCTGTTGACTTTTGTCAAATAGAAATGAATATCATCAATTATTGAGTCAAGATTCTTTGAACCATCTCTTCGTCTTTGTGAATAGCAAATTACAAAATGGGGAGAAAGCTTTATGATGAAGCTGTTCAAGGCAATAAGGTTTCGTTGCTCAATTTGCTACTGGAGGATGCATTGCTTCTCGACAGATTCATCTTGAGTTGTTACCCTGGAATACCTTTGCAAGTAGCTGTCATGCTTGGTCATTTCTACTTCGTTGATGAAGTTCTCACTGAAAAGCCAAAGAACTTGATTCTCGAAAGTCATCACCGCTTTACATAGCAGCAGCGAAAGGGTACTTGGAAGTTAACGCTGATATGTGCCTTGTTTGTGACCTAGAAGGAAGGAACCCTCTTCACATTGCAGCCATGAAAGAGTTGGTTCATGCCAGACCCGGGGCAGCACAGTTGCCGGTGCGCAAGGTGTAACCAGTGGGAGGCAATGAAGTTTTTGGTGGAAAAATCTCAAATCGTAAGTTTGTAAACTGTCAGAACTATGACCGTAACAACATCTTCCATATCGCAATAGCTGCTAAGCAAATAGAGGTGTGTTCAGATCCTCGTGCAGTTCTACACTCTAGCTCAGGAATCTTTTTTCATTGTTGAAGATTGAATCTTAAAAGTAATAAATTAATGGAAATGATATTGATAAAAACATATATGCAGGCCATAAACTTTCTAATTTCTAGCTCAACTGTGGACGTGAGTTGTGAGAAGGAAGATGGCTTTACAGCACTTTATCTTTTATCACATATCCAAAGAGATGTGAAGGAGGAGATTGTGGAGTCATTTGGAAGGATGGGAGCTACACATGCCAAAGATAAGCCTTTGTCAAATGGTCAACTCAAGGCAACAAGGACCAAGATCTTATTATCCACATGTGATCAATCAGATTCAATACCGAAACATAAGAAAAGAAAAGATGGCAAGAGGTTGGTTAAAAGCAATGCTGATTGGCTAGAAAGAAAATGCGACACCCTAATGTTAGTGGCTTCCCTGCTAGCTGCCATGGCATACCAGGGGGGCGTCAATCCTCCTAGTGTAGTTTGGCAATACAATTCGACTGATAATAAGATCGATTAATTATATTCGAAAATTAGTGATAAGATTGACAAATGCCAGTGCTAGAGCTTAGTCCCTGCAATTTACTCGCTCATTCCAGAAGGCAAGTTGGCAAAAATTACAACTTCAATTAGCTTTGGTTATAAAATCCAAGCTTAAGCCTTAAAGGCAGGGCTAATGAATGGAAAAGTTGTGCTACTCTTTTTTTTCAACTCAAATGACATAAATGTAAAGGACACTATTTTTATATCATCTTGTAATATTCTTTGAATTTCAGCTTATGCGTACATTTCTAAACTTGAATTGTATCATTACAGGCATTTAGGGGTTACCGCTAACAGCTACTCTAAAACATGTGAGGAACCACGGAAGCCATTGTCATATGATTGAAGCAGGACGATAAAAAGAGGCCATTACAAACAAATGCGAGCGAAACATAAACGATGGTCAGCAAAAACAACAGCATCAATGTCGCCCTGCAAGACAACATCATCATCATCGTCATCAACAGCTCATTCTTGAAATTACATGAACTGAAACGGAATCAATCCACCACCCACCTCCAGTAATCTTTCACGTTTCGATTCAGTTAAGAATAGAATATTTTTAGCATACTTACGTGAACTTACAATCTCTCCACCAGATAACATTTTTGTAACTACGAGCTTTCCTTTTGAGCGCAACTGTACTATTATTCCCCTGCATAGGCTGCTGCATTGTTATAGCCTTTTCAACAAGAAGCGCCAAGTGGTCGCCTCTCTCCAAGGCTTTCTCAATATTGTCAATCAATACACTCTGTACCTATATATGTACAAATTTAGGAAATTGGAATTGATCAATCTTGAATTCTGAAACTTCAAGGATCAACCAGATGAACACAAATAAATTTGAAAATGAACCTGATTCATCTCCCCTTTTAAACGGTTTAATCTATCAACATTCGGGTTTCTTGAGAAATGATCCATTTGTTGACATAGAACCCTGGAGAATTCATCATTCATAGCATAAGCTGAAGCCGAATGAACAGCACGACCAAATGTCTTTACAAATTTTTTATGGATATCTTCAAGGAAAGCGAAAGGGATTATCCCTACAGATATTATCAAAAACCTTAATTTGTATGTAAAGGACAATAAACGGAGAAATAGGTAAGAATTTTGTAAGCTATAGACTTACTTCCGGAGGCATCATCGGCCATGCAAAGAACGGTGAGACCATCGGTTCCCTTGACATGAAAAATATAAGGATGATGTGAAAACGATGAAATACAATTATTCTTCACTTCTTTCATCTTCTCCAGTATCAGCCTGGCTACAACGCTGGCATTAGTCTGAGTTGCGCTGAACTCGGCCAACACCACCTGCCCCCTCGCTACCATCCCGTACAATATCCCCATTACTCTGCTCTGGATTGTGTAAATATATTTGGGAATTCAGATCTGAAGTAATGGAGTTGGAGTTGGGGAAGTTGAGGATGATTTTGATTAAAACAGTGCGGAAAAAGAAAAAGGGTAAAGCGCTTGAAATTTGAATTCAAAAAATAAATTTGTCCGAGTTTGGCGGAGAAAACGACCTGTGCACTCACTTACTTACTGGGGACATGGTTTGAAGTTAGAGGAATTATGAACAGAAGAGAAAGGGTGCAAAACCAGCTGTAACACGCCTTCTTATCATTAATTCACTCATTTAACATTTTAGTTCTCATCATTAATCAAAAGTGAAATTTTAAGGAAAATCAAACATAACATTAATATTTTCCCCTTAATTTAATTGATATAATACACAGTTTCTCTATTTTACATGTTAATTACATTGAGGGGAAGAAATATTAATTATCTTTCTGGGTTGTTTGGTCCGGCTTGATGTGGTCTCAGACAACCATGCAATTTTTAGGATGAAGGCCATGGTGGTGAATCCATGTTCTGTTTTGCTAATTTAGGTGGTCTCTTTTGTCTTCATCTCATATTGTAGGTGTCCTTTGTTATCATTGAGGTGCATTTGGGTATACAGATCATGCGGGGATAAATGAAAATGAAACATTAGTTGATAAATATAAATTTCAAAGGGCATGGATGAAAATGAATTATTGTTAATAATTCAAGAATGATCACCGAATTTTACTAAATTTCTGCAACATAGGCCATTCACATCTTCATTATTTGATCTTGGTAGTTGCTTTAAAAATAATATGTTTAGTGGTTGGTTTCGCATTGGTTTCAGTCGTATCGGTTGGTTGTATGTTTTAATGTTAACACGGAATAAATAATATGTTTTTTTCTACATTGATGAAAATTTTGATTCGTATCGATCGCACCAACTCATTTCAGTCAATTATAGTTGCATCGGTTGGAATATGGTGCTTTGATCAGTGCATAAATAATATTAAAAAATATAATTTTTTAACTATTTATTGTTATGTTAATGACTTAATTGAAATGTATTGACCAATAAAAAATATATATTACACTGAAAAATAAAGTTTAATATTTTAAATTTTTTAAAATACACTTTCACATTTAAAATGTAAAAAATTAAAATATAATAAAAAATTCACTCGCGCGGTTATCAAAGAAAAAAATCCACACTCCTCTTTCATTTTCTTTTATTAAAAAATTCCCTCACCCTTCGGCTTTTTTTTTCTTGTTAATTTTGAATTTATCGAATGATAAATTTGTATTTGTAGAGTTTATTAATGATTATTTTATATAATTCATGGATATTTCATATTTAAAATTTATTCAGTATCATTTATTTGATATTTGTAAAGATTTTTATATGCATGTGTTAATTTTTTTTTAAAAATCGATAAATCTGAAATAGTACATCGAAACAGACTGGTACCAGTGCGTACCGGTTCTAGTAAAAAAAGGATACATTCATCAGTACAATACTTACTACTTTAATTGTGAGACAAAAACTTCAAATACCTATCTACTTTTCTCAAAATATAAACCAATAGCATCAATTATTGTATCAAGTTTATTTGGAATCAATTTTAGTAATGTTAACTGGCGTAGCTTTGTTTATTGGTTAAGGTAGAGATTTTGAGTTTTGAGTACTTAAACTTGAGTCTTATCACGTGTAATTATAATGCGTAGATCTTCGTCCCATTTCGTGTGAATTTTGTATGGATTTTGTGTTTGATGTATTTTATGTTAATTTGATTTTATATTATAATTAATTGGGGGTTTGTAAATGTATTACATTTGTAATGGTCAAACTTTAAAATAATAATAACTTTTTAATGAAAAGAAAAAAACTTCAATAGTAACTATATTTTTGTTTTGTAAATCTTATATAGTAAGGCTCACAGAATTCACATATTTATCAACTATTCTCAAATATAAACCAATATTATCAAATATATATTCAAGTTTCTTTAGGATCATCTTTTCCATTTAGTGAATAGAATATTAAAAAAATGGAGAGAAAGCTTTATATGTTGCAGCGGTAAAAGGCAATAAGATTTCGTTGCTTAATTTGGCTCAAGAGAAGAGGGTGCATTGTTTGTTGACAGACTGATCACTGATAGTTGCCCTGGAACACCTTTGCACGTTACTTTCCATGCTTGGCCATCTACAATTCGTTAATGAAGTTCTCACTCAAAAGCCTGAGGTAGCCAAAGAAGTCGATTCCTGAAAGTAATCACCACTTCACTTAGCAACAACAAAAAAGTTACCTAGAAATTGCGAAGAGGCTACTGCATGTTAACCCTAATATGTACCTTGTTAGATATGTTTGAATAAGTCTCCAGCTATTGCTAGAATATTGGTGGTTGTTAGCTTTGAATAAGTCTCCTAATTTTACCGGAGTTATATTTCTTTGTTTCTAGTTGGGCAGTTGTTAGAAATTAACAAATAGTTTTGGATTTATTTTGTTATCTTTTGGATATTTTATTTTGTAAGCTCAACTATATATATTTGGTCAAGCACATGAATAAATTGTGCAATTATTCCATTAAATACTTTAGCAACTGATTTTTTTTCTAGCATGGCAACTGAAAATACCTTCGTGCAACTGTCAATTCCTAAGTTTGATGGTCACTATGATTATTGGGCAATGTTGATGGATAATTTTTTGCGTTCAAAAGAATATTGGAGTTTGTGGAAACTGGAATTTTTGTTGCACCTACTGGAATGACACTTATTGAGGCGCAACAACGTCATATTGATGAACAGAAACTTAAGGACTTGAAGATGAAGAATTATTTATTCCAAGCTTTGGATCGATCTATTCTTGAGACGATTCTTAATAAGGAAATATCCAACGTCATATGGGACTGTGAAGAAAAAATACCAAGGTTCCAACGCGAGTTAAGCGAGCACAATTACATGCATTGAAGAAGGAGTTTGAGACACTCCACATGAAGGCTGAAGGGACGGTGGATGATTATTTCGTCGGTACACTTACGATTGTGAACAAGATGAATGCTAATGGTGAACACAAAAGTGATAGAGAAGTAGTGGAAAAGATATTGCGATTTATGACTTCAAAATTCAATTATGTGGTCTGTTTTATTGATGAGGCACAAGACACTAGCAACCTGTCCATAGATGAATTGCAAAGCAGTTTGCTAGTGCATGAGCAAAGGATGACTAGCCTAGAAGAGGAACAAGCCTTGAAGGTGACTTATGGGGTATTTTCTAATCGAGGATGAGGTCGTGATGGCTACCAAGGATGAGGTTCAGGATGTGGAAGGGCAAAATTTGACAAATCCACTGTTGAGTGGTTCAATTACCATAAAGTAGGGCACTTTTAATGGGAATGTTAGAGCAAGAAAAACAACCATATAGAGATTCCTAAAGAAATATTGCGTATAGTTCAGGTTGAGGATGAATAGCTCAAGACTTATGATAAAGAATGATGTTGATGAATGCGGAAGCGGATCGTAAAGTTTGTCAAAGTCGCGGATTTATCCTAGATATCTAGACAAGTATAAACTGAAATGAGAAACAATGAAACATATTAGTTGTCACAAAGGAGAGTCAAACGAAATTAAAACAAAACAAAGATGAATTGGCTGGTAAAGAGTCCAAAAGAGAATGAATTAGAGTTTTTTGGATGGATGGAAACCGTCCTTGGACCTCAAGGAAACGCCCCAACCAGATCTAGAAAATCAAAACATTAATAATCCACAACTCCTGAAAGCTTGAAGGTGATTCCCACAACCTGAAAGATTGTTAAAACAGCTTCTAAAATAAACTCAAGAGCAATTCTTGAAGAAAAGCTCAAAGAGAATTATTATTAACTAAAAAAAAATATAAATCAATTGTGTGTGTATAAGGGTGAACTCCATGCTACTTATATACCCCCAAAATAAGTTTTCCTAACCTTAATGGAATAACTAACATGACAACTCATCAAATAAAATAATAATAATTTTAAGTGTGGATTTTTAATGGGAATTCAACCAAAGGAATTAAATGGGCTCTTTGAGCTAAATTTTTACATGATGATCCACCTATTAAAATAAAATTGGACCTATAGCTTAAATATTTTACAATTTGGGCCACTTTGATAATTTGACTTAATATTCAATTAAATTACTTTCCAAACTTTAAGATGGGCTTGTAGACATCTTAATGAGCCATTTTTTAAAAAACGTGGTATTGTGGTCCGTTTGCTCTCGAAATTGGCTCGTTCAAGCTCGTACATGAAATCTAATGTGCCTTGGCTGCAAGATTCGATTTCTTGGGCCAAGATTTCCAATATTTTAAATCTTGATTTTCTAGATTCTTGAAATTGTCCGAAACAGCAAAATTAGACCAAGATTCGGTTTCTTGATTTTCTTGAAAACAAGAAAGTGAATCTTGATTTTCTTATTCGGTCGTGTGTGCATTTAGGGCCTTGGTAACAAAGTCTTGGATGGCCTCGTTCAATCTTACTCAGATTTTCTTGGCCTTCGACCTCGTTATTAGGCCTTGAGGAAATTTGAGCCCATCATATTCATGAGCCTTATTTTAGGCCTTGAGACTCATATCAACTGATGATTGGTTCTTATAATCTAATTGCAACAATCACATGTGTAATCGGAAAGAATATTTTTGCAAACTTCAATAAGCAATTTGCAGATAATGTGAAGCAAAAGAAACAATGCAATCTTGGTGGTAAAAGGAAAAAAGAATGTGCTACTGCAATTAACAATCAAATACAAGTAATAACTAAAGTATTTTATGTGCTTGGTTTGAAAAATAAATTGTTAAGTGCTGGACAGCTTTAGGAGAAGGGTCTAGCTATGCTTATTGTACACAACAATTGCAAGATTTATCATCTTGAGATGGGTGTTATCATGAAATCTATGATTCCCCTAATCGCATGTTCAAAATTACAGTAGTGTCCCTACCAATTGGTACAACCTGCTTCAATAAAATAATAGATATTCGTCAACTATGGCATTTTCATTATGGTCATTTGAGTTTCAAGGGACTCAACACCCTATAGCAGAAGGAGATGGTATTTGGGTTGCCGCAACTAATAAAACCATCAATAGTGTACAAGGAATGTCTGAATGAGAAGAAACAATGAGATCATTTACCTAGTTCGTGGAGAGCTAAGTTGTAACACCCCTTACCCATGTTCCTTACCAAAACAGAGTATGAGGTATTACTAGAACTCAAACACTTACAATTTTTTTTATAAAAATTTCGGCAGTATTTCTGCTTATTTTTACATAAAAACCCCTACAAATTTCCAATGACAATTTCAAAGAACTTCAATATTTCCAACCAATTACAGTTACATGTTCAGACATAATTTATCCATTAATAAGCACCAACATATTAAACCGAAAAATACTATATATATACATATTTATACCACATTACATAAAGTCATCTATACATGCCATGTTTCAAAAGTGTTAATTGCCAAAATACCCAAAACTAGACTCATATAAATTTCTACCATAAAATTTTCAGAATTTTTAGTTCATCCAATTACTACATTTTATTCTCTAAATATTCTCATGTTTCACTGCTCGACAGTTCTAACCTCTCCTTACTAAAATTTACTTAACTCTATGTAAAAAATTCAAAAAAAGTTCTTGTTTATTTATCTTAAAAATAGACTCACTAAGGAGTTCAAGCATGTAAATTTCAAGCCATAATTATTTTTGTACAATTTTTGGTGATTTTCTAAAGTTAGAACAGGGCATTTCGAAATCAATCCAACCCTGTCTCAATAAAACTTAAATATTCCCAAATATACAACTTCTTTGCTTGCTCTGTTCCTTTCATATGAAAATAGACTCACTCAGATTCAATTTCATATATTATTCAGACTCTAATTCATTTTTCCACCATTTATGGTGATTTTTCAAAGTTTCCCAACTGTTGTTATACAAAACAATTTTATATTTAAATTTGCTCTTTTGAGGTTTTGGTATTTCCTTTCACTTTACACATGGGTTGATTAAGTATCAACCCCAATATTCCTCACATACCTTTTCCACCATATATAAATATTTACCTTTCCAATTTTCTCGTTGAACACTCGGAATGTTATCCGTTATCGGTGGATTCAGCACTTAGCAACCACCAGTGATTCGGGGAATCAGCACTTAGCAACCCTTTCAAATTCAAAAATATGGTGGAATCAGCACTTAGCAACCCTTTTCACATTTAAAATAATGTGGTATCAGCACTTAGCAACCACCAATGATTTTGGGGAATCAGCACTTAGCAACCCCTTGGGGGAATCAGCACTTATCAACCCCCTTCACATTTAAAATACGATGGAATCAGCACTTAGCAACCACCAATGAATCAGGTAATCAGCACTTAGCAACTCATTGGGGGAATTAGCACTTAGCAACCCCCTTTATATTCAATGTACTCCGGCCTATTCCAAGTGTTCAACTGAAAACCGTGTTTTTCAACACTTTACCACCTTTCCCAACTTAACCACATTTTTAGGATCTTTGTCAAGTAATTATTTTATGTTCAATTAAATCTAAAAAAATTAATTAATATCAAAATAATGCATTAATTCACATGTTTACTTACCTCGGTGCAAAATATCGTGATTTTGCAATTTACTCCACTATCTTCTCTTTTCCCCGTTTGAGGTAGTCTTCTCGTCTTTCTTGATCTATAATAGCAAATTTAACTCATTTAATGTTCACATTTATTAAAATATTCCTCCACCCAACTTTTTGAAAAATTACAATTTTGCCCCCAAACTTTTGCATATTTACACTTTCGTTCTCAAGCTCGGAAATTAAACATCATCTCTTATTCTTACGTTTCATAACATTCTGAACATTTTTTTCTTCTATGGCAACATTAAATTCTCACTCTAACACACACTTTTGAACATTACTTATTTTTACCTATTATGTCAATTTACCCGTTTTCGCTTAAAATCGCTTAGCAAAAGTTGTTTAATATAATTTCTAACTTCATATTCTACCATAAAACAGCAAAATAAACACATTTCACCTATAGGTATTTTTCCAAATATGAACCCTAACATGAATTAATGGTAGAATAAGCTAAACCGAGCTACGAAGATTTCAAAAATGCGAAGAACATTAAAAACGGGGCTAGGATGCACTTACTATGAGCTTGAGAAAGTGAAGAAACCCTAGCTATGGTGTCTTCCAAGTTTTGGCAACAACTTAATGAAGATGGACACCATTTTTCCATCTTTTTCCCATTTTAATTCTATTTATTTACTAATGACCAAATACCCTTACTTAAAAAAATCTATTTCACTAATTCTATGCCCATTTTTGTCCATCAATTAACTAATGGTCTAATTACAACATAAGGACCTCAAATTTAGAATTTCAAAACAATTAGACACTTCTAACATGTATAACTCAACTTTTGCACTTTTTACGATTTAGTCCTTTTGACTAAATTGAGTGCCCAAACGTCAAAATTTTCGAACGAAATTTTTACGAAATTTTTCCGTGAATTTGTAGACCATAAAAAGGGCTGTTACAATTCTCCCCCCTTAGGGATTTTCGTCCTCGTAAATCTTACCAAAAAAGAGGTTTGGGTACTGTTTCCTCATAACTTCCTTCGGTTCCCACGTAGCCTCTTGCATTCCATGATTTTGCCATAACACTTTCACTAAGTCTACACTTTTATTTCTTAACTGTTTGACCTCTCGAGCCAGAATCTTTATCGGTTCCTCCTCATAAGTCATATCCGGTCGAACTTCAATTTCTGTAGGAAAAACTATATGTGAAGGATCAGAATGATAGTTTCGTAACATCGATACATGAAATACATTATGTATTCTTTCCAACTCTGTCGGCAAAGCTAACCGATAAGCTACAAGTCTAATTCTTTCAATAACTTCATACGGTCCAATAAAGCGTGGCCTCAATTTGCCTTTACGACCAAATCTCAAAATCTTCTTCCATGGAGATACTTTCAAGAACAGTTTATCACCCACTTGAAACTCAATCTCTTTCCTCTTTAAATCCGCATATGACTTTTGCCGATCTTAAGCAGCCTTTAAACAGTCACGGATTACTTTCACTTTTTCTTCAATTTCTTTCACCAAGTCAACTCCATGAATCCGGTTCTCACCGAGCTCAGTCCAATATAAAGGATTTCTACACTTACGCCCATATAATGCTTCATACGGTGCCACTCATATACTTGACTGATAACTATTGTTGTAAGCAAATTCAGCTAATGGTAGATATTTCTCCCAACTACCTTCAAATTCTAAAATACAACACCGGAGCATGTCTTCAAGAACTTGAATCACTCTTTCTGATTGCCCGTCAGTTTGCGGATGGAACGCAGTACTAAAGTTCAATTTTGTACCCAAAGGTTCCTGCAACTTTATCCAAAACCTCGAAGTGAACCTCAGATCTCTATCCGATATAATAGACTTAGGCACCCCGTGTAATCTCACTATTTCAGCAACATATAACTCCACCAACTTGTCAAGTGAGTAATCAATGCGTACCAGAATGAAATGGGCTGACTTTGTCAGTCTGTCAACGATTACCCAAATAGCATCTTTCTTCTTTGGAGTCAAAGGCAATCCCATCACAAAATCCATCGTGATGCTGTCCCACTTCCACTCTGGAATCATTCCCGGCTGAAGTAAACCCGATGGTACTTGATGCTCATCTTTCACTTGTTGACAAATTAAACACTTTAATATAAATTTCGAGATATCTTTCTTCATGCCCCACCACCAATACAATTTCTTCAAATCATTATACATTTTCACACTACTTGGGTGAACTAAAAAATCACCACTATGTGCCTCACATAAAATGATCTGAATTAACTCATCATTTCTCGGTACACATACCTTATCCCAGAACATCAGACAATCATCTGAGCTAATTCGAAAATCTGAGTCAACACCTACTTCACACTGAGCTCTCCTGGCTTGCAATTCACTGTCATTCTTTTGAGCTTCCCGAATTTGCTGAAGGAATAATGGTCTAGCCCTCAGTTCAGCCAAAATTGAACCATCATCAGATAAAGTTGATCTCGTACTCATAGCTCTCAAAGCAAATAAAGATTTTTTGTTCAAGGCATTAGCAACTACATTAGCTTTTCCGGGATGGTAATCAATCACTAGCTCATAATCTTTTATTAGTTCGAGCCATCTTCGTTGTCGCAAATTCAAGTTTATTTGATTCATTAAATACTTCAAACTCTTATGGTCGGTGAAGATTCGGCACTTCTCACCATACAAATAATGACGCCAAATTTTTAAAGCAGAAACAATGGCAGCCAATTCTAAATCATGCGTAGGATAACTCTTCTCATGCAGTTTCAGCTGTCTCAAAGCATAAGCTATTACTTTTCCCTCTTGCATTAACACACATCCAAGACCATTCAACGATGCATCACTGTAAATTATAAATTCCTTCCCTGATTCAGGTTGTACCAACACTGGTGCCTCAGTCAATAAAGCCTTTAATTTCTCGAAACTTTGTTGGTATTTATCGGTCCATTCAAATTTGACATTCTTTTTGCAATAACGTAGTCATAGGAGAAGCAATCATCAAGAATCCCTTGACAAAATGTCTATTAGACCTAGCTAAGCCCAGAAAGCTTCTAACCTCAGTCACATTCTTTGGTGGCTCCCAATCAACAATTGCTGAAATTTTGCTTGGATCAACCCGAATACATTCACTTGAAACTATATGTCCCAAGAATCCGACCCCACGAAGCCAAAACTCACTTTTGCTGAATTTAGCATACAATTTTTTTTCTCTCAAAATCTACAACACAGTTCTCAAATGTTCAGCATGCTCGGATTCATCCCGAGAATAAATTAAAATATCATCTATGAACACCACCACGAACTTATCCAAATACGATCGAAAAATTCGGTTCATCAAGTCCATAAAAATAGCCGGAGCATTAGTCAACACAAAAGGCATTACTAGAAATCCATAGTGTCCATACCTCGTTCTGAAAGCGATCTTTGGCACCTCGGACTCCCTAACTCTCAACTGATAGTAACCAGACCTCAGATCAATCTTTGAAAACACTGTTGCTCCTTTTAGTTGGTCAAACAAATTATCAATTCTCGGCAAAGGATACTTGTTCTTTATAGTCACTTTGTTGAGCTGACGATAGTCAATACAAAGTCTCATAGAGCCCTCTTTCTTTTTCAAAAATAATACAGGAGCACCCTAGGGAGAAAAACTCGGTCGCACAAATCTTTTATCTGTCAAATCTTGTAACTGAGCTTTTAATTCTTTCAACTTAGTTGGAGCCATCCGATACGGAGTAATAGAAATCGGTGCAGTACCAGGTAACAAGTCAATAACAAACTTCACTTCTCTAATCGGAGGTAACCCAGGCAGCTCCTGTGGAAATACGTCTGGAAATTCACAGACTACCGGTACTGATTCAAGCTTTGACCCAGTTATACCAGTATTCAACACATAAGCAAGATAAGCTTCACATCCTTTTCTCATGTATTTCTGAGCAGACATGTGCGAAATCACCATAGGCAATTTATTCGACTCCTCCGCTTCAACCCGGAGAATTTCACCATTTCCACACTTCAATTCAAGAATTTTCTGTCTATAATTTACCTTGGCATCATGTAATATCAACCAATCCATCCCAAAATAACATCAAACTCATCAAATGGTAACAACATCAAATTAGTCGGGAAACAGTGACCGTGAATCATCAGAGGACAATTCTTGCAAACCTTATCAACTAAGACATATTTGCCTAAAGGATTTGATACTTTAACCACAAATTTAGTATTTTCAACAGGAAATTTCTTACTAGATACTAAATTCACACATACATATGAATGAGTAGACCTAGAGTCAATCAAAGCAACAACATCACGAGCACGTATGGCATAAGTTCTGGCAGACGCTCTAGTTTCTGATCTCTCAGCTATATCTTTCGCCACACTTTTACCACTGATTTTGCTCCCAGTATTCCTCGGTGGTCTACCTCTACTAACAGCATCATCCGATCCCACTCTCTGTAATCTCTCTTCTTCTATCCTCTCAGGACAATCATTTATATAGTGCTTTTGAGAACTACACCTGAAACAGGCTCGTCTAAATCCCTAACACTCACCTACATGTCGTCTGCCACACTGTTGACACTCGGGTCTATTATTCCCCACGCTTGCCATTGAGGTAGCTTGAGTTTTAACTCCGGGATATGATTTCCCTCGATCTCTACGTGAATACCCAGCTGAACCAGTTGATCGTGGATCCATCCCTTTAAACTTCTTTGGTTGGGATTGAAATGTCCTGCTCGTTGACCTTTTTCTTACATCTCGAGCTTCAATCTCCGCTCTTCTCTTTTCTTTACTCAGTTCTTCGGCCTTACAAGCTCGGTCAACCAGTACTACAAATTCTTTCAACTCTAAAACTCCAACATACAATCTGATATCTTCGTTTAACCCCTCTTCGAATCTTTTACACATAATGGCCTCCGTGGGTACACATTCCTGGGCTTATTTGCTGAACCTAACAAACTCCCTTTCATATTCTGCGACAGACATTCGGCCCTACTTCAACTCAAGAAACTCATTGCGTTTCTGATCAATAAACTGCTGGCTTATATATTTCTTTTTGAATTCCTCTTGGAAAAAGTCCCAGGTAACTCTTTCTTTTGGAACCACCGATATTAATGTTTTCCACCAACGATATGCTGAATCCTTTAGTAAAGACACAACACATTTCAAACATTCCTCAGGAGTACAAGATAGTTCATCAAATACCCGAATAGAGTTTTCAAGCCAAAAATCTACTTTTTCTGGATCATCATCAACATTAGCCCTGAAATCTTTAGCCCCATGCTTTCGGATTTTGTCAACGGAAGATTTACCTGATCTAACCAAATCAACACTTTGTGGAGCTACGGAGACCGATTGAGGAATAGGAGGGGGTGGAGGTTGAACATTCGGATTTGCACGAACAAAGTTTGTATGCCAATTACTCATCATTCGAAGGAAGGCTTCTCGGGCCTCATCCTGACTATGTGTCTCATGTCTACTTTCTTCATGCACAGTCCCTTGTGCGGGAGCCGGCACGTTACTCTAAACATCATCTGCTACACTTCAGCCAGGATCCATTTACTATATAAACAAAATTTTAAATTGTCAGAAATCATCACACTATCACAATATAATTATGGCATGTATAGATACACTTTCACGTATATTTTATTAGCCCGAGAACCGACTAAACCGTAGCTCTGATACCATTAAAATGTAACACCCCTTACCCATATTCCTTACCGAAACAGGGTATGAGGTATAACTAGAACTCAAACACTTATATTTTTTTTATAAAAATTTCGACAGCATTTCTGCTTATTTTTACATAAAACCCCTTGCAAATTTTCAAGGACAATTTCAAACAACTTCAATATTTCCAACCAATTACAGTTATATGTTCAGACATGATTATCTATTAATAAGCACCAACATATTAAACCGAACAATACTATATATATACATATTTATTCCACATTACATAAAGTCATCTATACATGCCATGTTTCAAAAGTGTTGATTGCCAAAATACCCAAAAAGTTGATGATAGTGTGGATGATTTCCTGACTTCGTCCAAGTTCCGAGCTGATGTCACTATAATCAGGGGAAAATAAATACGAGTAAGCATATAGCTTAGTAAGTAAACATATGACAAATAAATAAATTTCTCACAAGATTACATAGTGACATAATTTTTATCACACATAAATTTCATTATTTGTTCAATTTCCAGCAAACTATTTTTCTGCGTCATAGTCACTAATTTATTTTTATCTCGAGTTACATGGCTCCAAATTGAATTCCATAAATTTTCCCCAAAACTATACTCATATAAATTTCCACCATACAATTTTCAGAATTTTTAGTTTAGCCAATTAGTACATTTTATTCTCTAAATATTCCCATGTTTCACTGCCTGGCAGTTCTGACCTCTCCTTACCAAAATTTACTTAACTCTATGTAAAAAATTCAAACAATGTTCTTGTTTATTTATAATAAAAATATACTCACTAAGGAGTTCAAGCATGTAAATTTCAAGCCATAATTATTTTTGTACAATTTTTGGTGATTTTCCAAAGTTAGAACAGGGGATTTCGAAATCAATCCAACCCTGTCTCAATAAAATTCAAATATCCCCAAATATACAACTTCTTTGCTTGCTCTGTTTTTTTCATATGCAAATAGACTCACTCAGATTCAATTTCATATATTATTCAGCCTCTAATTGACCTTCCACTATTTATGGTGATTTTTCAAAGTTTCCCAACTGTTGTTATACAAAACAGTTTTATATTTAAATTTGCTCTTTTGAGGTTTTGGTATTTCCTTTCACCTTACACATGGGTTGATTAAGTATCAACCCTAATATTCCTCACATAACCTTGTCCACCATATATAAATATTTACCTTTCCAATTTTCCCGTTAAACACTCGGAATGTTATCCGTTATCGGTGGATTCAGCACTTAGCAAATGATTCGGGGAATCAACACTTAGTAACCCCTTTCACATTCAAAAACACGGTGGAATCAGCACTTAGAAACCCCTTTCACATTTAAAATAATGTGGGATCAGCACTTAGCAACCACCAATGATTCAGGGAATCAGCACTTAGAAACCCATTGGGGGAATCAGCACTTAGCAACCCCCTTCACATTTAAAATACGGTGGAATCAGCACTTAGCAACCACCAATGAATCGGGGAATCAGCACTTAGTAACCCCTTGGGGGAATTAGCACTTAGCAACCCCCTTTATATTCAATGTACTCCGGCTTATTCCGAGTGTTCAACCGAAAACTGTGTTTTTCAACACTTTACTACCTTTCCCAACTTAACCACATTTTTAGGATCTTTGTCAAGTAATTATTTTATGTTCAATTAAATCTCAAAAAATATTAAATAATATCAAAATAATGCATTAATTCAAATGTTAACTTACCTCGGTGCAAAATATCGTGATTTTGCAATTTACTCCACTATCTTCTTTTTTCCCCGTTGGAGCTAGTCTTCTCGTCTTTCTTGATCTATAATAGAAATTTTAACTCATTCAATGTTCACATTTATTAAAATATTCCTCCACCCAACTTTTTGAAAAATTATAATTTTGCCCCCAAACTTTTGCATATTTACACTTTCGTTCCCAAGCTCGAAAATTAAACTTCATCTCTTATTCTTACGTTTTATAACATTCTAAACATTTTTTCCTTCTATGGCAACATCAAATTCTCTCTCCAACACACACTTTTGAACATTAATTATTTTTACCGATTATGTCAATTTACCCGTTTTCGCTTAAAATCGCTTAGCAAAAGTTGTTTAATATAATTTCTAACTTCATATTCTACCATAAAACAGCAAAATAAACACATTTCACCTATGGGTATTTTTCCAAATATGAACCCTAACATGAATTAATGGTAGAATAAGCAAAACCGAGCTACGAGGATTTCAAAAATGCGAAGAACATTAAAAACGGGGCTAGGATGCACTTACTATGAGCTTGAGAAAGTGAAGAAACCCTAGCTATGGTGTCTTCCAAGTTTTTGCAGCAACTTAATGAAGATGGACACCATTTTTCCGTCTTTTTCCCATTTTAATTCTATTTATTTACTAATGACCAAAATACCCTTACTTAAAAAAATCTAGTTCACTAATTCTATGCCCATTTTTTGTCCATCAATTAAATAATGGTCTAATTACAACATAAGGACCTCAAATTTAGAATTTCATAACAATTAGACACTTCTAACATGTAGAACTCAACTTTTGCACTTTTTACGATTTAATCCTTTTGACTAAATTGAGTGCCCAAACGTCGAAATTTTCGAACGAAATTTTTACGAAATTTTTCCGTGAAATTTTAGACCATAAAAATATAATGACAATAATATTTTCCCTCGTCAGATTTGTGGCCCCGAAACCACTGTTTTGACTAGGCCTAGAATCGGGCTGTTACATAAGTAGCCGCTGCAATTGGTTCATTCTGATTTATGTGGCCCTATTCAACCAATTTCCAACAACAACAATAGATATTTTTACACTTTCATAGATGATTGTAGTCGAAAGACATGGATCTATTTTTTACATGAAAAATCATATGCATTTAAAATTTTCAAAGAATTTAAAGCCAAGGTTGAACGGGGAGTGGGTCTACAAATTAAGTCTCCGAACAGATTTTAAAGGTGAACTCACTTTATCAGAATTCTTAAGTTTTTGTGTTGAAAATGGAATAAAAAGACAGCTTACTACTCTGTATTCGCCATAACAAAATGGCGTTCCTAAGCGAATGAATCGTACCATCATGAATATGGTTCGAAGCATGATGATCGCAAAAGGTATTTCGAAAAGTTTCTGGCCAGAAGCTGTTAATTAGGCAGTACATGTTCTAAATAGAAGCCTGACGCTAGCAGTACAAAACAAGACACCAGAGGAAGCTTGGAATGGGAAAAAACCTTCTGTTAGCTATTTTAGAGTCTTTGGATGTATAGTTCATGTGCGTGTAGGAGCTAACACTCGAATTAAATTAAATCAATGCATAGGAACTTTTGTCCTATTGGGAGTCAGCGAAGAATGAAAGGCATATTGACTCTATAATCCTATTAATAAAAGGATAATGTTAGTCAGGATGTTGTATTTGAAAAGGACAAATGCTAAAACTGGGGTGAATAGTACACAAGCTCAGTTCAACCAGAATTGGATTGGAATGACAATGAAATTAATGTTGAAGTAAATGATGATCAGAAGGAGGAAATAGAAGAATATGTTGATGAAGGTCTTGCACAATAAGATGACACTGCACAGGAAGAATAAGCTCTAGAACAACAACTTCTAAGAAGGCAACACACTCAACCTCTTTGGATGCGAGATTATGTAACAGTTGAAGGAAAATCTAATGATGACTTTGAATCACATTTCACTATCAACGAAGGAGATGATCTTGTTTGTAACACCCTCACCCGTCTTCGTTGCCAAAATTGGGTTACGGGATGCTACAGTAATTAATAGAACATGAACATGCAATTTTAAATAAAAAATTCTTTAAAACATTCATTAAATCTCAATTATTCAAACAAAACATGCTTTGCATATAAGATCGGGCTTAAATCAAGCTTATGAAAGCTCCAAAATCAACCCAAAATCAATCATGGACTGAATTGAAAATTTCCCAAAAGACGAGCAAAATTACAAAATAGGGGTCACACGGTCGTGTGACAGCCTAAAACCATGTAGCATTGAGTCACACGGTCATGTAAATCACTGAGGCCGTGTGAATTAAAGTGAAAAAACACAACAAAAGTCACATGGCCGTGTGATTGGGTCGTGTAACTAATTGTGACCGTGTAACTATCTAGCACACTAAGTCTATAGTATTCACACGGGCGTGTGGCTAGCTTGTGTGATAATTTAAAACCATGCTATTTTCATACTTCCTAAATACTAGTGGCACACTGTTGTGCCATTAACTTGTGTATGAAATATGGCCATGTAGCCAACCATGTGACCCAAGACATACCTTATATATGCTTAGTTCATAACCTACCATTCATGGCATCCACAAATATACACATTATCAACTTAAAGTCTTGTTCAAACACCTAAATGTCATAACCAAAACATATCATAAAAGCATCCTAATAGTACCTAACCAATATGCCATTTTGGCACCATCACAAACAAATTGTTATAGTACCTAAAATATAATTTCACTTGCGACCAAAATATATTTGCATAGATTCAACGTTTCACAAATCAAACTTGACCATTTAGGCCTCAAACAGTACAACTATCTTTTAGCACATATATCTCAATAATCCATCCAAGCATCATCAAATCTAAACTCTTTCACAATTCTAGAATAAGCATACGCCAAACTACCATATTACCAAGTTACGTACCTTCAAGCTTAACATGCATCTACCAAAGTAATATCAATTATTCAAACATTTATCAACATTCACTATTATCATTATACTTAAGCATATCATCATCATCATGGGCATATGCACATACCAAAACAAACATTATAGACATGGATCATTTCCTCAACATCCAAATAAAACATTTGATCACATTTAGACCTAGACACATGCCACATAATCGAGTCTAGAACAATTAAAACTACCGAATAGAAGGCTTGATTCTGAGCTCTGGTGTGATCCGATTGCTACATTCTGCAAAAGACAACTACAAAATAGAAACGTCACCGAGTAAGCATTTTGAATGCTTAGTAAGTCCATATAAACTAAAGCAATAAACTCACCTTGAATCACAATTAATTTAATGATTTAGCTAATTATACAACTTTCCTGTCTCCACATTTCATAGATACAAGGTGGGTATACCACATTCAATCATAAAATACTTCATTTCAGTTCATGCTATACAATTTAATACCAATCCATCATAACATCCATTTAATTCAATTTAATGTCTTTTGATCAGTATCATCGAATTCTTATCTACTACAGTTGCATTATTCACTCATCATATAGCATATTAATCCAATTCATTGTCATTCATTTCGAATCATTGATTATATCTTATTTATATCTTTTCAACAACATATAACATTTTCAGTCAAACACATATAATCATTCTGTCATTTCTCTATTTAATTAACTGATTAGCCCGATGAACTATAGCAAAAGTAACTCAGACACTCGGGTAAATATATAACACCCCGAACCCGTGTTCGTCGCCGAATTAGGGTTGCGAGGCATTACCGATCAAAACACAACTCAGAACAGTCTTTCATTATAAATTATGCACAAACTAGGCTAACTCAATCACAAAATTTTTTTTAAAAGAAACTCGAATAGTAATTAGCAGCCCAATCATATAAATCACATTTGCACCTGTAAATTACTTAATCAATTAAAACTAATCATGCTTTAGAAGCCCATAGTTCGAACCTATTCACTATTATATTCATACCATTCGAATATTCAATATATACATATTCAAGCTTATATCATTACATCATATTCACTAAGCTTATGTCAAATCATCCATTGTATATATTTATTTAAGTAGCAAAATTCTAGCCATGCCTTTATTAAAAAAAACTATGCACATATGCATACTAAGTAAGAACAATCCATATCTTTAACTAATTATCAAGCATATCATTTTATAAGATATATACATGTGCATAACATTCTACAACAAAGCCAATTCTAAATTCAAATACCAAATCATGGCTAACCCAATTCATTAATATTTTATAAAAAAATAGTAATTTATATGTTATGCATATGGGTAATTTAAGACAAAACATAGGTAACCTATCTTGTTTTGGACAATTTTGATTTGTACAAAAATTAAACAGCATATGAGCATTAATCCGGATAGCATTAATATGCTCAAAAAAGGATAGCAATTATCCAACATTCAGATATCATTTAATTAACATTTAGACAACATTTAATCAACAATTGGACATCATTCAATCAACATTTAGATAACATTTAATCAACAATTGGGCAACATTCAACCAATATTTGGACAGCATTTAATCAACAATTGGACAGCATTCAATCAATATTTGGACAGCATTAAATCAACATTTGGACAGCATTTAATCAACAATTAGACAACATTCAATCAATATTTGGACAGCATTTAATCAACAATTGGACAACATTCAATCAATATTTGGACAGCATTTAATCAACAATTTTTACTTCAATTAAGCCAAATTTTATAATCAATCATCACACAAATATGCTACAAATCATACCTCCAAAACGAGCTATTTCATGGCCGATTATACATTATCGTAGCATCATTAACAAAACACAACCAAAATAAATCATTCATCCTTACAACAAGCTTACCAACTTGAACTAATCATACCATATATATATTTGCATCATACCAAATTCATATACTAAGTATACCACACAAATATTCCATGTTCCAAAATTTCTTAAACATTAGCATATTAGCATTAAACCAAGCCATTTTCGCATGGCTAAATATCTACAATTTTCAAGACCAACCAAAACAAATGCTAGCCTATACATGCCATATGTTCAAAAATTTTGAGCTTTCAAAATACCGAGATAGAGGTCGATAGTGTGACGGACTTCCTTGAAAATCCCCGAGCTCGTAACTAGCTTCCAAAAATTTATAGAAGAAATGAATGAACAGACACACAGTAAGCTTAAATAGCTTAGTAGGTTTTAAGTATATAATTTTCAAAGAACTCATAAAAATTACACCAGTAGGCCGAAATCAGCTAATCATGTACACATACATATATAATCATATTTATACGATTAATTCATCTTTCATATCATACATATTACTTACCTTTACTTCTAATTTCGTATAACTTAAACATACTTGAATTATTTAATTCAAACTCACATTCAGGTTTACCATATGATTTCCCGTTATACCTTGCAGATTCAAAGAAAAGATACTCGATCGCTTAAAAAGCTCGTACAATTGCAACGTCCTAGACGTGATCTTTCATGTAATCAAACAACGATGCCACTGTCCCAGACTGGGTCTTACACGTAATCATATACGACGCCAATGTCCCAGAGATGGTCTTACACGTAAATCTAAAATCGAAGCCAACGTCCCAGACGTGGTCTTACATGATGTCACATTTCAGCATTTCTGTAGTTCGTATGACTTTCGGATGTCGTAAATCAACCAATTAAAAATCATAATTAATCATCATTTGTCAAATACAATTCAGCATAATAGGGTACACATACACATTTAGATTCGATTATACATAAAATAAATACAATAAATTTAACTTCAACAATTTACTTACGAACTTACCTTGGACGAAGACAAGCGGATGGAATCGACTACTCAACCACTTTCGACTTCCCCCATTCTAATTCCGTTTTCTTTTGTTCTTGATCTAAATAAATTCAAATTTAGCTATTTAATAACACATTTCATTCAATTTATACCAAAAACACATAAATGGGAAATTTGCATTTTAGCCCCTAATATTTCACATTTTTTTTCAATTTAGTCCCTATTTCAAAACAACTTAAAATATTCAAAATTTCAACCCACTCTAGTTAGGCCGAATCTACCCAAGGTCCCTAGCCACCCATTTCCATCATTTATTTCACATGTTGACCCCTCAATTTACAAAATTCATAATTAAATCCTTAGTACACATTTTTACTAAAAATCACTTAATTAAACATAATAATCTAACATAAAAAATTTATTTTTCATCATCAAACAACAATTTCATCATATTATCAACAATGGCACTTCTCAAAATCATCATCAAATCCAAAAATTAAAACATGGGCTAGGTAATATACAAAGCAACAATATCAAAAACGTAAAAATTATAAAAAACCGAATAAGAAACATACCTAATTTTGAGCTCCAAAGTGCCGAATACCTAAAGCTCAAAAGCTTATTTTCTTTCTCAACATTCGGCCAAAAATAAAGAACATGCATGGCCATTTTCATGTTTTCTTTTATTTAATACATATTAATACAACAATTATCAATTTAGCCTTAGCCATATAACATTAAAATCCCACTAACTAATGTCCTTGTCCATGCATTAATTCAATGGTCCAATTGCATCATAAGGACCTCATACTTAAAAAGCCATGTCAATTCGGCACTTTAACAAATAGCACATAACTTTTGCATTTTCTACAATTAAATCCTTTTTCACAAATCGGCACACAAACGATAAAATTAATTCATCAAATTTTCACACAAATAAATTAACATGTTGTAGACACCAAAAATAATATAAAAAAAATTTCTGACTCGGATTGTGGTCCCGAAACCACTGTTCTAATTCAACTAAAACCGAGCTGTTACAAAATATCTCAGGGAGCACTGTATGCTAAAAAGGGGGCACCAAAGTGCAAATAGAGGCACCAAAGTACAAACAATATAAGCACACATCTAATCCTATTAGCACTACAGTGCTTTTGATAGCACATCTATGCTCATGTTTACACTCTGGTGCCCTATTTCTACTTTGGTGTTCCTGTATGCATTTTTGTGCCCCTGTTAGCACCTCGGTGCTCCCTGATACTGTAACCCATGTATTTGAACCCTTTTACTATTGGTCATTGGGTTGTCTTGATTAAATAAGATAACTGAATGGCTTGTTGACTTGAATAAGCATAGAATACTTGGATTGAATTGATTGAAATGTATTATTGATTGTCCTGTTACATGAATATATGACAGACTCGCCTATTTATTGTGAAATCAAATGTCAAGATTGAATATGCCATGAATACTTAGTTTATAATTGTATTTTTGGTGGTTAAGGTAAGTTAATGTATATGTTTTTATATGAACTTACAAAGCTTTTGTAAAGCTTACTCGGTTTGTTTCCTATTTCTTGTGGTTGACATTTTGCGGAATACGACTATCGGATCTCTTCAAAGCTCACACTATCCAGCATCAACTCAATATCTTTTTTGAAATGTTCTTTATTAACTATGTGGCATGTATATAGGTTAAATTTATAAGTGTTATTTTGGAAGGAAATGATGTGAGACATGTGAACATTTGTTTTATTTCTATGGTTTGTGAATGTTTATATATGTGTGTGTTTTATGTGTGTATAAACAAGTTTGGATGAAGAACAATTATTGAGCACTTGTGTTAAATGTGATTTTGGAAGTTGGTAAGTTTCATCAAGGTTGAGATGAATATTTTGGAATGTATGCATATTGGTGACGAAATGATTGGATAAATATGTTATATATATAATTTCTTGTTGTAAAAAGGTACCATTGAGGCATATTGATTAGAAGACTAGGAAATGTTTATCTATGATATGTTTTGAGATGAACTGAAAATAATATCATGGATGAGTAAGAGTTGTTGTTTAAATGTTGATTGCTTAGGTCATTAAGCTTGTTAAAAAGAAATATTTATGTCTTATGAATGAATGGCCTTAAGAATGGTTAGTTACATGTTTGATATGATGGTTGATTAGTTTTTGTACAGGTTGTGTTTCCATTTATGCATTACATGAATCATAGGCTTGCTTGATATATGTTGAACACTTAAAATGACACATATTTGTCCCACATGGCCTAGCACATGGGCGTGTGCCTCACAAGAGTTGACCACATGCCCATATGGATACTAAAAGGTTTGTAATATTTGGATCACACAATCACAATTAGTTACATGACCTGGACACACGGTCGTTTGACATATCACACACGGGCACGACTTAGCCATACAACCGTGTGACCCCTATTTTTATGTTTGCCATAATTTGTTACAAAAGTTTTAATTTGGTTCTCATTTAATCCCGAACTTATTTTAAGAGCTTTCGTAAGCTCAATTAGGACTCGAATTAGTTTGTTAATAATGTTTAGCATAGATTATGAAATGATAAATTAATTTTTAAGTCAGAATTGCATGTGATGATCTCTATTTTCTGTGGTAGCATCCCGTAACTCGGGTTCAATGACCGGATTGAGTATGGCATGTTACACGATTACCTTACCACACTTCAAGCGAGACTTACTTTTATTTTCATTAGAATATTGTCCTACAGAGATATCAATTCTTATTGGAGTATTTTCAGCTCGTATATGAGATTTAGTAACTTTTTTTAGGTCAATAAATCATATGATAGTTGATCTGCAATATTTTGCAAATGTATTATCTTTAGAACTTTTAGTTCATATTGATTTGTTTGAGGATCTATACGAGATAATGACGATGCATTCCATTTAATTTCATTTATCAGCTTTTTATTTTCTCCCCCTAATGTTGGGAACATTCTTTCATCAACTGACAATCAAAAAATCATGTCGTAAATAGATTTCCTGTCATTTGTTCAAGACATTTAATTATAGAAGGGGAGTTATAACCAATACATATTCCTAATCTTTGAAGGCCCATCTTTGTGCACTGTGGTTGAGCAATTGAGATAAATAGCGCACATCCAAATATCCTAAGATGGGAAATGTTCGGCTCCTGACCAAAAACCAATTGCAATAGGGAGAATGAATGGTAACTTGTTGGTCTGATACATTCAAGTGTTGTAGCATGTAAAACAACATATCCACATGCTGAAACAAAAATTTTTATTCTCATAAGTAACGATCTAGCAATTAATTGGAGGCACTTAATAAATGATTCTGCTAAACCATTTTGTGTATGAACATGAGCAACAGGACTTTCAATTATTATTCTAATTGACATACAATAGTTATTGAAAGCCTGACATGTAAACTCACCAACATTATCAAGATGAATTGTCTATATTAGATAATTTGGAAATTGTGCTCTTAATTTAATTACTTGCGCAAGTGATCTCGCAAACGTCAGGTTATGAGCTGATAATAAACACACATGTGACCATCTTATAGATGCATCTATCAAAACTATGAAATACTTAAATGACTCATATGGTGGGTGAATAGGCCCACATATATCTCCTTGAATGCATTCTAGAAATGTAGGTGATTCTAACCCAATTTTAACCGATGATGGTCTAGTAATTAATTTACCTTGAAAACAAGCAACACATGGGAATTCTTTAGGTTGGGGAATCTTTTGGTTTTTCAATGGATGACCATGTCAGTTCTAAATGATTTTTTGTATCATCAATAATCTAGGATGACCTAACCGGTCATGCCAAATAGTAAATGAACTTGGATCAATAAACTTTTGGTTTATTGTAACATGTGTTTCAATTGTCCTAATAGTTGTATAGTACAAACCAAAAGACAAGGCATGTAATTTTTCCAATATATATTTCTTTCCAAATACAACTATAATGATTTGCAAATACTTAATATTTTTCTCCCTTGTAGTCTCAATATGATATCCATTTCGACAAATATCTTTAAAGCTTAATACTTTTTTTTAGACTTAAATGAAAACAGTGCATTATGTATAACAAAATTTGTCCCTCGGGGTAATAATATTGTAGCTCTTTTGACGCCTTCAATTAGATTGGCACTACTAGATATGATATTAACATTTGCGTCACTTTCTATTAATTGAGAAAAAATATTTCCTATTTTTAAGTCTTGTATGTATTATAGTAGAGTCTGTAAGACATATATCTTCATTTTTTATCTTCGGACCAACCAAAGATATGGGGAAATTTATTTTCTTCATAGAAAATACACCATAAGTGATGTTCAAGAAAAAAAATACTTTATTCAAAAGAAAATATTAAAATGGAATAAAATGAAAATATATTTTTTTCCTAAAAACAATAAATCAAATGTTCTAGAATTGAATAACATGGAAATATAAATTTTCCTAAAAAAATAATAAATCAAATGTTTAAATAGAAAATAATAATTCAAATGTTCTTTTCATCCCTAACTTTTTCACCGTCATTCTCAAAAAAACTTCCCTATCCAAGTGGGTAAAATCGACAAGGCCTTTGAAATCATCATCATTATAAGCATATTTTGCTTTAGTATTATAATCGAGATTATCATCTTTGTGCGTAAAATGGGCCTCTAAATCATCAGTTTGATTTGTCAAACTTGTTTCAATATTCTTTCCATTCTTTTTTACGAAGGCTTGATATAAATTTGTAAGATGTTCAAGTGTACAACAAGTATGCAACCAATGTCCTTTATACCACATCAATAGCACAAAATTTTTGTACTTTTTGAAGGACTGATTAGATCACCTTTTTCTTTCTTTTCAATATTATTCTTCTTTTGATGGTCAATCTACCACCATGATAACGATAATTATTATGTCATCGACCACCTCCATAATTATGGCCACAACCGCGACCATGATCATAATTTCTTTCACTTTTAGAATTACTGTGTAATGTCACATTTACTTCTAGGATGGAGCAAAACCAGTTGGACAACTTTCATGGTTTTTAATTAATAGTTCATTATTTTTCTCAACCACCTAAAGGCATGAGATTAAGTCAAAGTAATTTTCAAAACCCTTTTTACGATATTACTACTGCAGGAGAATATTAGATATGTGAAAGATTGAAAAAGTTTTCTCTAATAAGTGTGCATCAGTAATTTTCTCTCCACACAATTTTAGTTGAGAGTTTATCTTGAATAATGCAAAGTTATACTCACTTACTGATTTGAAACCTTACAACCTGAGGTGCATCTAATCATAACGAGCTTTAGGAAGGATTACTTTTTTTATGGTCAAATATTTTTTTCAGATTATTCCACAATTCAAGCAGATCATTTACGGTCAAATATCCTTCTTTCAACCCTTCATGAAAATAATGACGGAGGAAAATTATAGCTTTGACTTTGTCTTGGTTAAATTCCTTATTGCCTTGCATAATTGTATTTTCAAGACTTTTAGCTAGTAGATTGATTTCAGCATCAAGTATCCATGACAAATAGTTTTTCCTAGTTATATCAAGAACCACAAACTCGAGTTTTGTAACATTTGACATAATTATCACTCAAACAAAACAAAACAAAAATTAAAAGAATCTTTATAAGATAAAAAATTATAGCAATGAACCGATATATTTGATAATAGAAAGTTAAAAGAAACCTTAAAAAGATAGGTGACGATACATACCAAATACAAAAAACTAGTTATATATTTTTTGGCATATTTACTTAAGAACTCTTAAGTAGCCAAGTGGTAAGAAGGCAACAAAAGCCAAGAAAACGTGTGGGTTCAAATATTTATTTTGTTGAATTTTTGGCTTTGTTTTCTTCTTCAACAATAATGAGTTTTATAAATTTCCTAAGAGAATTTGAATTATGTTAGACAAATGGCTAGGGTTAGAAACAAGAGGTTCTGAGGGGTGTGTAGGTTTAAGACTTGACAAAAGTAAAAAATAAGAGAATTATTTTCGTGGAAGAAAAATCGTGAAAAAAATGGGAAGAGAATAACAAGGATTTTTTTTTGAGCATTTTGAGAGTTATTTCACTTGAGTTATAAGAGTACGAATATTTTTTTCTTCTTTTTTTTTTGAAAAAAGATGGGGTTAAATGTCTAATTGATTTGTTGGTTTATGGATCTTTTTGACATTTTAATTCCATGCATTATAATTCCATACATAGACATAACTTTTAATCAATAATTCTTTTTTCTAGAGCCATACGAGGAGAAAACTTCTTATAAATTTATAGGGAGTATTATTTAATTAAATTTATCCCAATGAGCTATTTATCGCATCGTTGTAATTGATACTCGATCCTGGAAAGAGGGAAGAGATCTTCAATAGTTGTTAACGGTCAAGTCAATCGAAAATGATTTTCATTTACAAAAGAGATCAATTGAATTTTTTTATTACTGAGGCCATTTTTTTTATCCTTTAGGTTTTTTTCCCATTTATTGGTTTCTACACAAAGGTTGAAACTTATAGTATTTTATTTACATGTCTCTCTAACAAACTATTTCATATCTCATTTCTCAAATAAATAAACTGAAATTGGGGGAAAAAACAACTAGAACTTCTCTTTTAATCAAAGTGATGGGGAAAGAAAGAAGATTTTTTTTTTGTTAAAATATGTTATTTGTTATAGTATAAGGGTAAATTTGACCAAAATGATAAGAAGAAAAGAATGGTAAAATTGTTATGAAAGTAATATTCCAAAGATAGGTATATAGTTGAAATGTTACTTGAGGAATATATTAAAGAATTTGATAACTTATTTTATTAGTTTTCATTAGGGATAATGTAACTGTTGGCCCTTGAACTTGGCAAGTAGGTCCACATTGGTCCTTGAATTTTTTTTATCCACTTAGACCTCTGAACTTAAAAATCGTTATTCATTTAAACCTATTCAATTAATGATTGTGAAAAAAGGGGATAATGTAACTTTTGACCCATGAACTTGACAACTAGGTTCACTTTGATACCTATATTTTTTTTGGGTCCATTTTGAACTTGACAACTAGTTCTATTTTTATCCCTAAACTTGAAAAATCTAAAAGTTTGGTGATATAAAACTCTAAGTTTGAAAAATAATTTTTTTTAAATGATGATGTGGTGTAATCTCAGAGTGTCATATTTAGTGTTTTAATAATTGAACACACGAGTGAACAAGTTAGACCACCAGTTCAATTAGTTCGATCGTCAAACCAATAATAAATAAATCAAAATTAAATATAAAACCAATTTTATTTGGTTTTTAAATTTTTATAAATTTTTAATTATTGTTGGTCTGACGGTCAAATTGGTTGAATCGAGAACTGGTGGTCTAACTTGTTCAACCATAGGTTCGGTTATTAGAACATTAAATATGACACTCTATGTCACACCTAGATTTCCTTTAAACCTGGAAACTAGGGACAATTTAGGGGTTAAATTGAAAGAAACAGTGAGTTGGCGGCTTCTATTGGAAAATCAAGAAAATTTAGTAACTGAAATTGGACAAGGTTGATATCCAAGTCTGGTTTGGTTGGATTAGAACCAGTAGATCCCTTAGCGGGGGAAAAAGTGATTTCAAATAGAATGTTTCTAAACGGTTGAAGACCATGCGTGAGGGGCTATATAAGGGTTGAGAGGTGAATCCTCAGGTGGGTTCTTCTCAGTTCTGTTTCATTTTCTCTTTTTTTCATCTTCATCGTTGGTTTCTTAGAAGAAGAGAAGGTTAAAGGAAGCTCTACATGGAGTGGTAATCGTGAGGTTTAAATCAGAGAAGTAGAAAATCTAGTAAACTGGTAAGGTTCTTAGTCTCTCTGAAGCAATTAGATTAAGAAAACGAAGATAAGGATTTCTAAAAACCTTTTAAGGGATTTTGCATGATTTTGGAAAATCGAGTTTTTAAGCTGTGAATATTGATTTTTATTAATGACCTTGGTTGTCATACTTAGCTGCTAGGAGGATGGAAGCTCCAACACTCGGAACAGCTAAGCTAATGAGATAAGGAAGTCTTAGATGAGTTTATGCACTCTAACTCTGAAATGCTAAGTATGTTGAAAATCTTCATGGGTCTATGAGTATTCATCATGCTAGTTCAGTAATCATGAATTAACATGATTTCATGTTAGTTTATCTAAGAAATGCATATATTGCATGACTATCATAGCATCACATGGATGAGAATTATTGACGGGTTAGATAAAGTTAGGAATGGGAAAAAATGTGATTTTGTTAGATACCGCTATACGGAGTTGTTGAGTGCACCCATGATGAGCGAAGCTTTGGGCCTTGCAGAGGGAAAAATATGATGTTCGATCATCAAAGTTAGGAACAGCGAAATAGAGGAATGGAAGAAATGCAATGGGAGGGGTATATAAGAAAGATCATAGGTAAGTCATGGGTTTGATCGGAGGTTATACGCCAAAATGAGTAAGACCATAACTGAAAGATGTTTATGAAATCATGATAAAGATGAGTAAGACCATAGCTAAAAGATGTTATGACATTGTAACACCCCTTACCCGAGACCATCGCCGGAATCGAGTACGAGAAGTTATCCAACTTAACTTACCAATTCGGAGCATAAAAATTTGCTTTTAAAATTAAATTCACTGTTCACAACAAAACTGTCCACCTGCGCGACTGTCACTAATTTAATTATATATTGAGTTACAAAACTAAAAATTTAAATCCGTAAATTTTCTCTGAAACTAGACACATATAGCTTCTTACCATAAAATTTTTAGAATTTTTGGTTTAGCCAATTAGTACAGTTTATTCATTAAAGTCTCCCCTTTTTCACTACTTGACAGTTCTGACCTCTTGTCACTAAAAATCAATTATCTCATTGTACATAATTCATATAAGGTTATAATTTATTTATTTTGAAAATAAACTCACTAAGGAATCTAGACATATAAATTATGACCTATAATTATTTCTTTTCAATTTATAATGATTTTCTAAAGTCAAAACAGGGGACTTCAAAAACCATTATGACCCTGTCACACTAAAATTCAATTATCTAAAAATATAAAATTCCTTTGCCTACACCGTTTATTTTATGTAAAAATAGACTTGATAAGCTTTAATTCTATATATCATTCACTCTCTAATTCAATTTATAATATTTATGGTGATTTTTCACATTTACGTCACTGCTGTTGTTAAAGAAACTGCTTCTTTGTATTAACTACCATTTACACATATATAACACCAAAACATAATCTTTACTAACCATTTCAATAGCTAATTTAGCCATATCATATGAACATACTCAAAATGATTAAGAGTCTATACATGCCATAGTTTTAAACATTCTGAAAAACACATAATACCGAGATGGTTATGATAGTGTGATACGAGCTCCGACAATCCCCAATTCGAGCAAGCTTAAATCACTATAAAACGAATGAAATGAGAAAATGTGTAAGCTACAAATAGTTTAGTAAGTTACATGTAAACAATAATTACTCATTTAATAATTAACACTTTTAACATATAACTAATCAAAACATTTCTTAGCAATTTCAATCACTTACACATGCACAATCTTACCAATTCACTTGCATATACATTTTCACACTTAACATTTATCACAAATACTCAATTCTTTCAATTGTACCTGCACACGCACTTCATTTCATATTCACTTTAACTCATTATTAATCCCGTTGAACGCTCGGAATATACACAGATACGTAGAGATTTAGCACATAAGTGCCACACTAATATGTAGCCGAAGCTACCACTGATCAATAACACTGGAAATGTCCACGGGCCTGCTCACACAAGCTGTCAGGTGTCTGCAACACATGCTAGATCACCCAGCACCCGGGACTCACTGTAACAATGTAACACTGTAACACTGATCTCTAGTGACATGTCACTTGTATCCACTTCTATTCCTAAGTTCAACCGGGGATTTACACTTAACACTTTATTTTCAACACTTTATCACTTGAATAATTCATGAACAATTTTCCTTTCACATTCAATATTAATTCACATATCAAATATAATTCACAATTTATAAAAATATAACTATTATTTACACGTAACTTACCTCGGATGCAAAACGACTATTTTTGTAAATTAGTCGATAACCTTCTCTTTTCCCCGATCACTTCCACTATTTCTTCTTTCTTGATCTATATTAACACAATTTAATGCATTTTATCAATATTCCATTCAAATACAACTCATACACAATATTTTGACGAACTTACATTTTTTTCTCATAACTTTTCAAAAATTCCACTTTTGTCCCAAAGCTCGTAAAAATAAAATTCACTAAATTCTTAAATTTCAAACTTCACTAAATCATATTTCATGCTCATAACAGCCCCCAATTTTACAAAATCACAACTTCATGCACACTTTACCATCTTTCACAATTTAGTCCTATTTCAACATTTTCATTGAAATTCATCTAGTAAAACTTGTAATTAACACTTCAAGCATTCATTATCTAACATCACTAATCAGTTTACAATTATATCATGAATGGTTCAATTTTTAAACTTTAATTTCATTTAAATTAAATGGTAGAAACATGAAATTCAAGCTTCAATAAGCATAAAAATACGAAAATAATTAAAAACGGGGCAAGAAATCACTTACAATTGAGCTTAGAAAAATCAAGAACCCTAGCTATGGTAACATGAATTTTTTTGGCCGCAATCGTCTGATTTTGAAGAAGATGGACACTTATTTTCACTTTATTTTGTCTTTTTCTCAATTTTGACAAAAATGCCCTTGACCCATTACTTAGATAGTTTTCTAGAATTACCCTTTTGTGTCCATATCACTAATTTATGGTCTAATTCCACATAAACACTTCCAATTTCATGCAATAATTCCATTAAGTCATTTAGTCACTAATTAGACACACTTTGTATTTTTCTCAATTTAGTCCTAAAAATTCAATTAGGCACTAAATCATTAAAATTTCCTATCCATATTTTCACACAATATTTCAATCAATTGGAAATTAATAAAACTTTATAAAATTAAACTATTTCACTTCAGATTTGTGGTTACGAAACCACTATTCTAATTAGGCCTTATTTCGGGCTATCACAAACATCATGATAAAAGTTAGTAAGACCATAGCTGAAAGACACTATGACATCCTTTGATAGTCCACCGGGACAGTAAACACAAAATAGTCCACTAAGACAATAAAAATAGGATAGTCCGCTGAGACACTAAACACGAGGATCCCAAGGTGTAAGGCCATAGTTAGACTATGGCACTAGTGGAGTCCGCCAGGACATTAAACATGGGGTTGTACTGTGTAAGATCATGGCTCGACTATGGCAGTATAGAGAGTCCACTAGGACAATAAACATGGGTGGAAAATCAAGACAAAAATTGTGGGAAAGTCCCACCACTAAGGAAAAAGGGTTGGAAAAATGGTAAGTAACGAAGACGATAGTGAGCCAGCAGACTATTGGAAAATCAGTTGAATAAGAAAATAGAAAAGTAGAAAGGGAAGCAGCCCGCTAAAACAGTAGTCATAGAAGCTAGAAAGGCATAAGGAAGGTAACCGATGGGAACCAAACATGTGAATTTTTGAGACCATAGTGCTTGGTGTATAAGTAAGAGAAAGAGAAAGTAAATAGGGGATTGCAGTAAGGATCCGCCGTTAAGAACCGTTGAGAGATGCTCAGTGAAATTGGTGGGTTAGAGTCAATATCGTAAGCACCCCAGGTAAAAGGGTCATGGAACAAGAGGGCTTGGTTGGAGACCCAGGATAGAAGAGTACAATGAAGGATAACCCTAGTGACAGGTATGACTGTTAAGACTATTCCTCTTTAAGGGGGAACCGTTAAAGAAGTGTCAGCCAAAAGGCTAGTTACATGGGGATGCTGTATGAAAAAGGAATCGTGAAACCAGATGGCCACTCCTTGATAGTTGGTTGAGTACGATAGGTCATAGCGACTCATAACATGAAGGCGTGTTATGTTTCAAGGTAATTTAATACAACTAAAGCGAATTACAAAATACTAGTTTGACCAAGTTGGAAACTAAGCTGACCTTGATTCGCCAGAGTGGCGAGGGATTGCAATAAGTTATCTTGACAGTTGGGATGCCAGTAAGTCCTTCGAATTAAGGTAAGAGGAGGAGTCGCCTTAGGCTAAACAGGATTGAAATGGTCGCCACGGGGGATATTTAAGGATTAGTAGAAGGATAGGCCAAAAAACAACCTTATAAGAATAAGGTGAAAGGAAGAACCCACAATAAGAATAAGTTGAAGAAAGAATTTAAGTAAAAGAAAGGATAGAGTCCGCAAAGACGACGAGACATTCAGAGGATTTATCAAGGTTGATCGAAGGTTGGTAGAATGGTCAGAAGGAAATCGCTCAACAATCTATCCGTAAAAGGATAGGATCGAGAATAGTAAAAAGTTCACTATGACAGTTTAAGAGAAATATCCCAAATGAGCAGGGAGTTGTATTAGTATTTAATTAAACCCCGACAAGGTAGGGTACATTTTGTGCAATGAAGAAACTCACTAAGTTCATTTGAACTTACAAAGGTTGACTTGTGATTGCAGGATTCACTGACTAAGGAACTCAAGAAGGGACCAATCCAGATCGTGTGGAATCAAGGAAGGGGGGCACCTTTAGGAACTTCGCCATGGGGACAGATATAATGTAATCAAGCGGTTCCCTTAGAGTTTGAAATTAGAGATAGTAAGTCATATTTTCATTTAAGGTTTCAGTTGTAAGAATAATTATTGATGAGTAATGAAATTTGTTCTCCAAAAATAGTTAAGTAGGAAATTTGTAGTTAGGACCAGTCCAGTTCAATTGTGACACTCCATACCCAGATTCGGCGATCGATTCAGGTAAGGGTGTTACTCTTTGAGATTGTATCATATCATCCTCTAAAAAAAAGTTATTTTTCAAACTCAGAGTGCTACATCATCAAACTTTTAAATTTTTCAAGTTTAGGGATCAAAATGGACCTAGTTAAAATGGACAAAAAAAAAGCACATATACTAAAGTGAACCTAATTATCAAGTTCAGGGGCAATATGGACTTGCTTGCCAAGTTCAAGTGCCAAAAGTTATATTATCCTCTATTTTTCACTTTCATTAATAGGATGGACTTAAATACATTATTTTCAAGTTCACAGGTCAAAGGGGATAAAAAAAAAATTAGAGGTCAAAGTGGACCTACTTACCAAATTCAGGAGCCAAAAATTATATTACCTCTTATCATTATTGTTTCGTTTTAGTTTAAGTAAAATGAATTAACTTCACTAGAGATGGGATAATATTGAAAAGAAAAAAAACATTACCAAGAAAATGTAAGACTGTCGAAATAAATAGTATCGAAATTACCTCTATATTCCAAAATCTTGACATAGTTAGCAAGATAAAAGTACCGATTCAAAATAATATTTGTCTTCTGCAAAATCTTACATTGTCTTGTAACCAAACCCACCTTAATTATATTCCCCTTTCATAATATAATAAATGGTTACTGCGAAGGATTATAGTTGGAATTTGGAAGATATATACAAGAGTCGTATCGCAGAACATACCCGTCCACAGATTGAATTAATTGTCAAGTCCAGAAATTAATCCAAGATCGCGAGTGTTCAGACATGGAAAATGAGTTTTTGAATTCTAAAATGATTACAGGGTATTACATATATGAAGAATTAAGAAAATTGGAAGGCAAAGCAATAACCCGTTTTGAATGAATGACTCAGGATTTCAAATCCAAAATGAACAAAAATCTATGCCGTTTAAATCTCTCTATTCTTCAAATACCAGAGGGGATTAGCCACTAGAACACAATATAAGCCTGAATTGGAACTACTACATAATCTCAAATTCACAGGTGGAAAATCAGCCCCATCACTGAAAAATGAACCCTAGATGTGGAAAATTTAAAAGGGAGAAGAAAAAGCCAAAAAACTTATTATCTGAATTTGAACTATATTATATATGATACAAATCCTCTAAAAGGATTGATGATCTATCTGGCTAACTACCGTGTGGTGGTCCACTCCCGGTCGAATTTGTAACCACCCACACAACAATTAAGAGGATTTATTCAACTGTAGACTGCTGGGAAGGAATCTGACGTGACTACAATGTTTTAACTTGGGCAGAGCTTCTTGTGACTTACCGAGCATGAGATCGACGTAAATTGCAGTCATAGTGGCTTTGCTGCTGTTTGGTACCAGGGACAACGCTTGTGTCACAAAATGGTGGGCCCGCTCAAGTTCACCTTGTATTGCAGACACAGCGGCAAGATTAGTGTAAAGCGTTCCACGTGCCTCTTCTGGCTTCAGAAACATGAATTCCTGCAAGCCCTCATGAGAAGGATTCTTGGCAGCTGCTGCTCCTCCAATTGGTTCTTCGCAATCAACAGGTTTTTCTACTCGCCACTGCTCAAAGTCCTCTTGACTAAACGGCAATTCAATGCTATTGCCCCCAGACAAATAAATGGCCAAATGCTCCGCAGCTTCCTTAGGTTTGTTCAGTAAGCAAAGAGCCTCTGCTGCATAGACGTGACCAAGAAAGATATAAATTCTTGAACAACCTGGTGGTTCTAACAGCAATAGTGCAGCAGAGAGGGCCTTCAAAGGATTATCTAGTTCTAACTCTACATATGCCAGATTAGCAAGAAGAGCTTGCTTAATCATCTGATTTTCTCTTCTGTGAATATCTTCATAATAGGAGATGGAGTTCTGAACAATCTCCTGATTAGCTCCCCCCTTTGACTCTTTCAAATCTCCATTTGAGTTAACTAGACCAACTAACATGGTTGAAGCCCTGGATTCGATGACAGGTAACTTCTTATGGATTAGGTTCTTGGAAGATGCACCATCACTTGATTCACTCTCCTCCACGAATGAATTGGAGGGTAAAACAGATTTAGAATTACTCCACTCAGAACGGTTCAGCAAGTGCAATGCATTATAGAGACACTGCCTAGCAAGGGATAATGAAAGTTTAGGCTGCCCATCACCACCTAAAGCCCAACCATTCTTTTCAACAGAATCTACATGTCCATTTCTTGAAACCCCATATTCTATTAGAAGTTTCCTCCACCTACCCTTGCCAATAACATTGGCTCTAATTTCTGATTTGTCTGATGGAGTTTGATTTCCTTTTACAAGTCCTTTTTCTACAGCCATTAGACAACATTCAGCAAGCCGAAGCCACAGGTGGGGTCTTTTGTAGAAAATTGAACTTGCCTTCTGGAAACAGCGAGCAGCAAGTATCGGTTTCCCACATGCCAAGTACTGCAACCCACAGTTATATGTTATGAGCAGAGATTTGTCCTGTGAGAATGTTAATAGCTTTAGAGGCTTCTCCTTCCGAAGAGATGAACAAATACTGAGTGCCTTGGAAAAGAAAACTGCAGATGTATGATACTTCCCAAGCTTATAGTAAATGCAGCCTAGATTGTTGTTGAACATGCTTGAAGTTGCTGCATCTGTCCGATTACTTGATGCCATCAACAACTTGATGGCTTTTCGATGGTTTCCACAAGCATACTCAAGCTGGGCCTTCATAAGGAGAGCCATAGATGAATCTCTCCCTCGAGCAATGTTCATAGCATGCTTCACTTCGCGTTTTGCTAGCTTTACATTTCTAGTGAGCAGCAAAAACCGAACCTTGTAAAGTTGCAACATCAGCTTTAAATCAACACCAGAGATTGATCTATCAACCGTGATCCGGGCATGATCATTTGCAGATGTAAGATCAGTAGGCTGTGGTAAGTTCTGTCCACCAATATCCAGGGTCGAAAACATTTCATCCAGTCGGTCTTCTGATAAAGTTCTAGATAGAGGATTCTCAGAGGCATTTACACTAGCAGCTAAGTCTGAACTAGACGCATCTGAGACGAAAGAGCTGCTAGGAACAGAGGAAGATTTTCCAACTAGATTCGTGGATTGCAGGGTGGTGGTCATGTTACCATTTTCCCCTTGGCTCACATTGCCAACACCAAATGCTTTTTCCAAATAATTTAAAACATCCTGCACATAACTAAAGCTGCTTAGTGTCAAGTGTATAAGATACGAACATTAATTTTAAACAAAACATTAACATGGTAAAACCTCCCATAACATCTAGACCAACAGTGGATGCCGTAAATGATAGTTTTCAAAAGATCAGCAAAGATGCTAGAAATTATCTCCTATTTACATCTTCAAACCAAGTATGACCTACAAGATGTTAAACCATCTTGTCACCAATTTATTACAAAGTACTTTCAAACAATAAGCAACATAAGGTGTATTACATAAGAACTGAACAGAGTACAAACCGGGTTTATAATAATCCGAACTCTGAACAGAGTTAGAGAGCTACGCTGAAATGGAAACCTAAAATATGAAAGAAATCCAAAAGCCAATACCATATAATAAAAATTTAGCCCCAAACTATCTAAATAACCAATGAAAAGCAGTACAGCTATAGAATCCTAAATTCACAACCAGAAAAGACTAAGCATTTTTCATGGGACAAGGAAGTTTAAGATAAATCACTCCATTTCTCTAGGGACATTTAAGCAGGATTGAGAGAAAGGGAAACGCTGAGCAGAACTAGTTCTTTGCTAAGATATAAATGTGACAATTACAAGAAGTGAGGGCTAACAGTAGCATCAAAAGTATGCAATAACATAAGAGCGTTCTGTATATTATTTAAGACATGCTAATACAAACATAAAAAAAAATTACAAAAGAAATAATAACAATAATAACAATAAAGGCTTATCTAATTAATTGTTATTTGTGACAAACTGACAATTCAAGCTAGCCTTATCACAGGACACAGACCACTTTGAAATACCATTAATTACAGAGGCATTGGTGGACAGTGTTGGGTGGTCAGAAAGAAAATGCTGACATCCTATACATAAAATGCAAGATGGAAATAGCAATAAGAACAATGAGCACAAAATAGTAAGGACAAGAAACTGAATGAACATTTACTCTAAAAACGTGCTTATCAAATTTGTAAGGCAGACAAACCACAAATCACAGTATGCAAGCGCCTTTTAATCATATTTTTCTTTCCCCAACCTCCAAGCACAAGGCCAGCAATTAGTCATAGCCATCTTACCATGATCATTCTTAACAATAAAGCACTTCGGTGTCATCTTAAAATGTGCTTATCAAAATTGTAAGTAGACAATTTTGCACATCACTTTACACAAGCTAGTTTTTTATCATCTTTTACTTTCCTCAACCCCCAAGTACAAGGCTAACAGTTAGTCATAGCTATCTTACGGTGGTCTCTAAATTGGTCCAATAGATATTAGCAAGGAATTTTCAATTTGGAAGGAATTCCAAGCAACAACACTACAAATATTTAGAACTTACAGCAGCTTTCGAAGCATCACGGCAAGCTAACAGAACATCCAGCAGCAATAAGCAGATATGAAGGGCTGTTGTCTGCATATAAATAAAAAGGGAAGCAATTAAAACAAACCAACAAATGTTTAAACAAAATGACAATAAATAAAAATAAATACCTCATCTATTGGTTCAATGTTTTGATACAGAGGTTCAAGAACTGATAATGCCTTTGAGTATTCATGAAGGTGGAACCAAATGACTGCCTATATTAAATCAATTCACAACAAACATGTTACTGCAAGCCATTGATGAAAAGATATCCTGAGCTCTTGAAAGTACAAAAAGAGGGCATACTATGTTTAGTGCAGCCACAGAGGCATCAGATTCAACTGTGTAAATAACACTGGCGCTATCTGAAGAAGAAAACTGCTGAATAGTTGTACCACTGCCTTTTGAGCCCGAAGTAAATTTATTACCACCATTGCTACCAGACTCCGCCTGTTCCCTAGATGCATGAACAAGCTCCTCACTTCTCTTCTGAATCAGCAGAAATGAGAGAAAGATGTAAAAAAATATTGCAGGAGTAGATTAAATTAAAATAAATTATGGACATAGCAATGCAAATCTCTATCCAACTAGCAATAAATCTCCTACTCAAAATTGTTTTTCCTATTTAGAGCGACTGGGAGAAATAAAATGAATTCATCACAAGACTCAACTACAGGAGCCTCAGGCCCAAATCAAATGTGATCAAATACATAAATGTCATAGCAAATCTCCTAGTGTAAATACTAACTAGTGGTGATTTCATAATGGTAATCACAGTTCATATTGCTGAAAGTCTAACCCAATTGTGATAGCAATTGAAAAACAACCTATAAACAACTTTCATTTAAGCATAGGAGAATTGCTTCACAAAAAATATTTCAATCAAGTAGAAGATGAAAATAAGTTTTTCATATTTGTTTAAAATTTTGCTATAGTATCTGCAGCAGTAGATGTCCACTCACCTTCCATTTCAACTGGGGAAAACATGACTTCAATGTTATTTAATAGACGGGCCAAGACAATCATTCTTTACAGAAGGTACATAACTTGATTAATAATGAGAAAATTCGTGGGAGAGCACAGCCAAGGAAACCAGGAGGTAAAAAATCATGTGTACCTTGACATCATTCAGGACTTCAAGCAACTTCTTTGGATCTGAGCAACCATCCCGAAATATTTCCGCAATTGCAATATTATGAAGAACCTGTTGAACAATCGATTGGATCAAAATACTTTTAACGGCACCCACAGGGAGGGAAAACTTATAAAAGAAGTAAAAAGCTACTCAAGTGAAGTTATTGATTAATGTATTCATGCTTACAAATCCTGCCGCAGCTGAACTTATTCATGCTGACAAATTTGATAAAATAAAAATCCATTCTGATCAAATAAATACTCAATTTTACTACAGCATGTTATAAGTACTAGTTAGCACTACAAAAACTATTTCGACATGCTACCAAAAGTTCCATCCCAGATATATTTAGATAATTTCTTCACTACATTGAGTAGAATCTGAAAGTTGTATAACAATAATTTCAGCCTTGAAGCCGTCAAATCTTGAATGATAGAACCACTAGCACTTTTTTTGTTTTTTTTTAATTAATTTATTATCCATTCTTTTACTTGGTTCATTTTTGAATTAAGACACTTTCTTGTTTTGGCTTGGATAAAAATTAACATAATCTTTAAAATAGCCTAAAATGGAAAATTAATTTAAAGCTGTTTTAAAATTTTAAAAAATTGCATTTTGAACATCATTAATTTTTATTTTAATAGTAATATAGAATTTTTTTCTAGCCAGAGTAGCCTAAAAAGTTTCAAAAGAAAAAAGCATCTCAATTTAATATAATATACATTCAGCAAAAACTAGTTGCCAGTTAACATTCTCACACTCATTTCATTGAATTTTTTATTTAGTTGACCCAATACGAGTAACTAAACATTGAAATTTATGATATCAACAATTTAGGAGGTCATGAAACATCATTGTACTCAGAAACTACTTAAAAATTAGAGGAACTGGAAATGCTCTTAGTCGACTCCAGCTCAACATTATTTCTTTTGATGCATTACAAAAAGTATCCGTAACATGCTAGTATTTACTAAAACTCTCTGATAACTTGAGAATAAAATATTAACCATTTCCTTGCTGAAAGAGAGAGCCCATAATATTTTGTAACATATCATAGCACATGACACAAATGTCAGTGTATAGTTCTCCAGCCTAACAATAAAACGATGATAGCACTGTAACCAACTCTGAATTTCATCTTTGATAACTACCCTCTAGTCCAACTTGTCATATATTGACTAGGTTTTACTCAATTAAGCACCACAGGATAAATTGCATTTGAAATTCAATTAAACTAAATCATAACTCAAACATCCATGTCATTCATTAGCAGGAGCCTAGGAGGAATTGCAATGGAATACACTGTTTGGTAGTATGCTTAACATAAAAGAATCTACTGTCTCCATGAAAAAAAAAGGACTATTCAGTGCACCACTGGGAAGCTAAAATCTCCACATGGGACACTACTAATCTGCTACATGCTTATTAAGTACACGATTACTATCCTATATGAAAGTTCAAAAACGCCCCAAGCAAGTTAACTGACAGCCATATGCCTTTAAGTGTAGATAATAAAATCGACAATGGAATTAATGGGTTAAATATATATAGTGAAAACACAATACAGCAATAGTAAGAATAGTTATGGGGTTTCTAAAATCCACGGTAACGTATATGATGATAATCATTAACTATACAAAAAAGAAGTGAACATTAGAGTATTAAGCTTAATTCGTTTAAGAAATTCAGCAACCGTAATCAGCTGATAATCAAGTTTTAGTGAGTCGGAAAATTACACAACAAAACGCGATAAAATAAAGTTAAAATTCCAACTTAAGGAATAAACAAATAAAAAAAAGATAAGAGATAAGAAATGAATCGGGTCAATCGCATGGCATCTACTAACGAAACAAATACGTGCATGTGCGAAATAATTTGAAAAAAGAAAAGTACCTTTGGATCGCCTTCCTTTTTCACCTTTAGCTGATCCAAAACATCGACGCACTCGGAGAAATTTCTAGACTGGAAGTGAAGAGCGGCTTCTTTAGCGAGTGCAGCAGTAACGGGAAGGACGCCATCGTCTTCGCCGGCGGAACTATCTCGATTTGGAGCCGGCGACGATGATGAATCTCGCGAATCCATGACCAGATCAGACCAATCAAACTGGCTAAGAAAATTGAAATTAAAATTTAATAATAAAAAAAAGAATCTCAGGCGTAGCGAATAAAAAAACCCTAGCTAAGAATGTGGTATAGCATTTTTAAAAAAAAATCATTTGGGGATTTTTGCTAGTAGAGAGTCCTGAAAAGGTTTAGGAGAAATTGCAAAAGAGGACAATGGGCGAGCGTTATTTTGGGATGGGTGTCTCCTGATTTGCAGAAATGAAGAAATGAGGGATAAATGTAAGAGACAGTAAAAACCTACGCCGACCCAATTCGGGGAGAGATAGACTCCAGGAGGGGGAATGAGAGATTTTGCCTTCCTTTTTTTTTCTTTTCTCTTTTCCTTTGTTTTTTTTTCTTTGAAGTCCAAAATGAGTTGAAGTATTAAACTACGGAAGGGTATGGAATTCTTTTATCTTATAAAGATTCCAACTTAGAGTCTTTGCGATTAGTGTAATAATAATAAGAATGGTGAAATTAGAGATAAACCTCACTCAAAGAGCCTTAAAATTTTCTTTTTCTTTTTTTTTTAATATTTAAAATGAAATTTCGAGATTTACTAATTTTATAAATTATTTAATATTTTAAGAGATAAAAAAAATCTATATTACCAGTAAGAAATTTAATGATTTTATAATATTTCTAATTTACATTGTAAAAGTCCTAATAATTTACTGTATTTTATAATAGTGTAAGAAATTCAATAATTTTGTGAGAAATTTAGTGAATTTGTAAAATAAAAAAATAGTAATCCTGTAAGAAATTCAGTAATTCCGTATGATATTTAGTAAATTACAAAATTGTAATAATTTAGGTAAACATTAACATCGTAAGAAATTATGTTATTTATTAAAATCATCACAAAGTTGTAAGAAATTCAATAATTTTATAAATAAATAAAAAAACCACAAAGTTATATAAAATTGGGTATTTACTAAAATCATTACAAATACCACTGAAAATATTACAAATTGGTAAGAAATCCAATTATTTAAAAAATAAAAATACTTTTTTAAAAAAATGAGTGGCCAAAAAGAAAAATTACTAAAGTTGGGGTGCCTAAAATGAGGGTATGTAGTGACAAACTAATGGCGGATGACTAAAATGATAAAATTACGAAACGAAAATTACTAAAATGATAAAATTATATAATAACAATGGCCATATTGCAAATTTTTTATTTTCGGTGACCAAAGTAAAAATTTGAAAATTAGGTGATTTACTTTTAAACTTTTCACCGAAATTAACAATTGGTTTGAGTGTTTAAAGTAAGGTGAAGATTCAAAATAATTTGCCTCACTCAAAATATTCATAAACTTTTTGAAAAATTTTATGTATTTTTTATTTTTTAAAATCAGAATTAAATCAAATAATTTATAAATGTTGAGTGTTAAATTTATTATTATATCAATTTTGAATTGCAACCTCATCCGTTATAAAGTTAATGATGGTAAATAGAGTTATTTAGATAATTATTTTGTAATTTTTTATAGTTAAAAGAAAAAAAATTACACAATACTTTACTCAATATATAGATGTAAGGGAAGTCAATTAAAAATGTCAAAAACAAATATAATTTATTATACAGGATATTCAAAATTTTTAAAATCAAGCATAGCAAATTATGTTTAGGACAAAAATGTTTTTATACTTTTTTTGTTAGTGGTTTTAGCTTTAATATATGTATGAGATTTTGAAATTGGTGTAAATTGATATTTGTGTACATCTTTCATTATTTTGAAATTTTTTAAAATAAAAACAAAATTTCCTATGATTTTTCAATATAAAATCTTGTATTTTAAAATTTTAAATAAGTAAAATATTTAAGAATGTGGGTTTAACGTATGGCCTAATTTTTTTTCATTTTAGATTTTTTTTTGTCAAAAAGTAACACCTAAATTATATTTAATTTAACCATTAATTAAACCGTTAAGTCTATTTTTTTATAAAATAAGTTTAACTCACAAATTGGTATCTAAAGTATGTTATTTTTCTTATTTTGGTACAATCATTTTTTTTTGCCACAAGGAGTACCTAAATTATTATTTTAATTCAATTATTAGTCATACCGTTAAATTTATTGAAAAAATGATAACCAATTAAAAGTTTTCATGTGTAAAAAAAAAGACAAAAAATCTTATTTTTATATATTTTTTTACTTAATCAAGGTTTTCAGAATTGAACTAATGGTCAAATCGGTTATATCACTAATTTATTGTTTGATTAATTTGTTCTTTCTGATCAAATAAATTATTAAAAAATCATAAAAATAAAAAAATATATATTTAAAAATAGAGAAAATCAATTCAACAATCTTTTGTAGCTCGGATCATTCGGTCTGTACCAACTCGCAAGTCAATTGATTTCAACAACTATCTTTGGACTGACACCCAGTTTAGTTTTCGGTCCAACCGACCCGACCAACCTATCCAGTTGTAAAAGAACTAGTTTTGATTGATGAAAGAACTTTTTTTTATACTGTTGGTCAAACAAGCAAACGATAAAATTTAAAAATATAATTAAACACTAGCGTCTGAACCTTAAGAGGAAGGGAGAATTTTAAATATTGCTAGTATTGTCAAACAATTTTTAAAAAAAAATTATATGATATGATTGTTTATTATTAGCTCAAATTTTTAAATAAAATGCACGATTAAATTAAGAGATATATCAACTTAAGTAAAAAATAAAATAGTTAATACTACACCGATAAACGCACTGTACTTCTAATTGAAATCAGTATGTATTATTTTGAATTTCCCACTATTTTTAAAAGTATTTAATATACTAAATAAATTTCAAATATAAATTATAAGATTAGATTTAAAGCCGAAGCTTTCCCTCCTATTTTCTCACCAAACAAACAGATTCTGAAAGGAAACGGATAGCTACAACCAATTAAAAGAACCCCAAAAAGAAAAACCCTGCATGAACCCCATTTTCTTGTCAAGTTAAAGCTTCTTTTTTCTTTACATATCCCAAGAAACAGTCCTTCTACAAATGTTAACTTAAATACGTCAACGTAAAACCTCGCCAAAACCCAAAACGAAGGAACAAGAACCCACCACGTCATCATCTTCTTCAACCCATCGATGGCGGAACCTGGGATCACCCTAGAGCACCGCGGTAAACATTCATGTCTTGCCAAATGGACAGTCCCTTACAACCCAGAACTTCAGCCCGAGAAAATGATTTACAGTCCTTGGTTTGAAATGGGTGACTTTGAATTCCGCTCCGTGATAGTCCCAGGAAGTGATGCCCTTGCCCTTGCCCTTGCCCTTGGCCCTGACGCTTTCTTTTCTCTCCAAGTTAGAATCAACTCTCCACGTTACTCTTTCAGATTCGGTCCCTTGGCGTCTTATAAACTAAGCATTTTGAACCATGAAGATGAGTCAAAGTCTTTGACCAAAGCGTTTAAGTTTACTTTGTTTACCAGGAATACAAATATTCCTACCGGCGGTAGCTTACAACTTGCTAGTTCTGTTTTTGGTCCAAGATCAGGGTTTTTCAAGAAAGGTTCTTTGCATTGTTCTATTGAAATTTCCATTTTGGATGAGTCATTTTCATTTTCATTTTCAAGGGACGGTAACAATGACACTGAGATGGTCGACTATTCAGCGCATTCTTTAAGTTGTGACACTATTGTTTTGGCCGGGAAATTTAAATGGAAGATTAAAAATTTTAGTTTCTTTAAGGAAATGATCGAGACCCGCCAGCAGATGAGTAGCGCTGTTTTTCTTCTTGGGCGAGGTTTTGCTCATATTAGTGCCTCTACAACCAAGGTTAATGGAGTTGAGTGTCTGTCTTTGTTTTTGGAAGCTAATGAGATGCACACATGTCCTAAATGCATGGGTCATAATAAGCCTTCTTGGTGCTTGTTTCGTATATCTGTTTTGAGTCAAAAGGCATGGCGGAGTCATATGCATAAGGACTCGTATGGGAGATTAAATAAAACAACTCCAGCTCTAGGTTGGAATGATTATATGAAGATATCCGATTTGATTGGACCCAATAATGGATTTGTTATGAACAATACGGTGGAGTTCACGGTATCTTTCAAAGCAATCAAAGATTCTGCTGCTGTCCTTACATCTGGCTTTAAAAAATTTGGTGCCTTCAACAAAAGTGGCAGTTGTACCTGGAAGATTGAAAATTTTACAAGGTTGAAGGATATTCTGAAGAATGAAAAGATGATGGGAGTGTCTGTTGAGAGCAGTAAGTTTCAGGTTGAGGATCACGAATTTCGCTTGATTGTTTTTCCCAGAGGTAACCAATGTGAAGCATTACTTTGAAGTTTTCTTTCTTACATTCATGTCTACATTTTTGCTTTCTGAGTTGTTAATAGAAAAAGATGATGGTCATGCAAGTTTGAAGAATAAATGAGAAAGTAGCTAAACAACGCTTAATCCATATACATGTACAGTTGTACTATTCATACTTACACCTGTTGGAGAATGAAGGACAGAACTGATAGAATTGTTTGACACCAGGGCAATATCAAAAACCGATCTACCTTTCGATGATTATTGAAGCTTCGGGTCCTCAAGATGCCACCCAGGATTGGAGTTGTTTTGCCCGTTGTCGGCTATCCGTTGTGAATAAGAAGAATAAAGACAATTCTATTTTTACGGAAACACAGGGGCGTTTCTCAGAAGCTGCAAAAAGATGGGGGTGGCCTGAATTTTTGACTCTTGCAACTCTCTTTAATAAGGGTTCAGGGTATTTGGTTGAGGATACTGTTATGTTTAATGCAGATATTCTTATATTGAAGGAGAGTTTAGAAATTCAGGATGTCCTAGAGTCGAGCAATAAAGATGGAGAAAAGGGAAGGTGCACAATCACTTGGGAAATGAAAAATTTCGTAGCCTTCCAGCAAACATCATCGATGATTAACGATATATGCAGCAAATATTTCCAGGTTGATAAACTAAAGCTCCGAATCGGTAAGACAGTATGTAACTTTTTGTTGTTTTTCTGTTCCTTTTGCCAGTAGATAGTTTGGTAATTTTCTAATATTATAATATGCAGGGGTATGTGTATTATCTGACAACCTATGTGCATACCTGGAGTGTGATCCATCAGATTTGGTTGAGAATCTTTATGTTAGATACAAGATGACTGTGGTTAATAAAAAGCACCCTGCCAAAAGTATCTCCAAGGGGTCCTGTCTACGTACAGACACTAGTGATAGTCATGGGCGACTGCTGTTCATGGAACTATCTGATATGCTGACAGCCAGTGCTGGGTTTGTTACCGGTGAGATGGCTACTTTTGTTTGCGAGATCCTTGATTACTGTCCGTTGTTGGATCTTTCAAAAGTAAGGGTTAACATGCTTTTGATTTGAGTTTGTTTGGATCTTCGTTCTGTAACTTTTACCTGTTATTTGATGCTATGTTTGTCCAATTATAGCTGAATGTTTCATGCAGGTTCCAAGTGATGTTAAATCACATGAGCTTCAAGAAAATGGAGATAATGAGGACAACACCGGGAAGCTTCTTGCAATGGAAGGAGATCACTCTATTATTCTGAAAAAAGAATTTAGAAACGATCTTTTCATAATGGCTGGAATTTTGATTGGAATGCGGCTTTACCACAACCCTGTAAAACCAAATAATATTTTTCGCAGAATATTTGGATGCATTGATACAGGGCAGATAGATGTTAGTCCAGATAAATTCATGTCCAAGTTAGTTGCTTCAACCACCGGTGTTGAGTGCCTACATCAGCAAATTGAGAATGCACTTTTAGATGTGATGGTTGACTGTTGCCAGCGATTACAAGGAACATCCGGTGAGGATGCACCTGATACAAATGCAGAATCATGTCAAGATACCAATGAAGTTAGCTCTCAAACTAAATTAAATAGGCAAAGTAGTTTAGCAAATACTGTTCGATCATTAATACGTGAGACATTCTTTGGTACTGGAAAGTGTATGGGCAATTGTAGTAATACATCGGGGGAAGCTATTCTTGGACAGCATGATTCTACTTCTGAGTCAGCTGAGGAGACCTTAAGGCTTATTGTAAAGTCATTGAAGGCTCTAAATGATGAAGTTACACAAGTTACCTTAGAGCAAAGCCAAGAGTGTCACTTTGTGCAGAAGGTTTTAGCAGTACTACGAGAAGCTCCCAAGCATCTGCTACCAGATCTTGTTTCTTTATTGCCAAAATTAGCATGTCAGTTTGATCATAATGTTGTTGGTTCTGCTATTTTATGTCAGCTAAAAGAGACAGATGCAGACTATTCAATGCGACTACTTGTGAGACCTCTTCATCTGTTTTCACCTGATGATCTTATAATACTTAGTTTGCTGGAGTTTAGAATCAAACATTTTGTTTTTCAGGTTCTTGAGGCCATGTGTCAATTGAAGTTGGCTATGGATGTTTGGAAAAGTGTATTTCTTCAAGCCTCTAATGTTGTGGATGATTTAAACGGTGAAGCACTTGGAGCTGCAATCGCCTTATTATTTAAAGCTGCATCTCAGTGTCAGGATATCCCTTTAGCAGTGAGAATTAGAACATAGTTTTTATTTATTTCCCTTAGAAACCCCTCTTTGAATGTGTTTATCTTTTCTTTCTTTGTAGGTAAGTATTGTCCGTCAAAAGTTACAGCATTTAGGAGCTGATGTTTCACCTTTTGTGCTGGATCGCCTTGCAAAATCTTTGAATAGTTCTAATGACCTTGCAGTAACCATGTTACAAAAAATTGATTCCGTCTTTTCAGTTGACCAAGAACGCCTGTCATCTGGTGAACATGGGCCGGCAACTGAGAGTTTGCATGCAGGAGGTCACCATTTTTCTGATATCTTTATGTTGTTAAAGATGCTGGCCATACCCTCTATTGCTAATCAAACTATGCGGGCTTTTGAGAAAGGTATTGCAAATGGATTCATCACACATCATTTGGCGGAGATGGAAAAATGGGGTTCTTCATATACTGAAAGAGCTTTTATTTTGGTTTTTGGTATTGCTGATAAGTTGCTCCAATCTAGACGTCCTCCAGTGCTTGAGTTTCTGAGAAAGTTTTATTCAATATTGTTTAAACTGTCTAATGATGAGAATTATCAGAAGAAGATGCTGAGAAAATTGGTTGACCATGCAATGAGTGCGGCTAATAATTGCTTTGAAACTAGTCTGGATGTGTTGGTTTTCTTGGTGCACAAGGAATGTAAAGTTGCTGAACTAGTTGTAAGCATGGCCAGAGATGATTTTCAACTAGCTAATTCTAACCTCTCAGCCCTTCAGAGCAAGTTAGATACTAGAAATGATGAATATAGGCGTGTTGAAGAAGACCTCAAAACTGACCTTGAAAGAAGGAAGATAGAGGAATCAATTTTCTTACAATGTCTTCGTGAGGCTGAAGTTACTTCTCTTCACCATATGGTACTTAAATATAATTTCTTACCAATTCGAATAGTGAAAAACAAACTTGCTTTTTAACTAATTTTTTCTTTGACGACAGACTGAAATGAGCCTTGAAATGGATAGATCTACTCTGGAAAACAAGAAACTTTCTGAAAAGCTTCAAGTAATTCAAGATACTTTGTCTAAACAGAAAGATAAGTTCGTGAAGCTCTCCAATGAGAAAAAGGTTTTTTGAACAAAGCCTCTAATTTCTGTAAAAATGTTTGCATTGGCCCTTTGTTTAGCGTACTGAGGTAAAACTTAAATGATGCAGGAAGTAATTCAAGAGAAGAATGATCTTGCTAAAAAGCTGAGGACCACCGAAGCTGATAAGAACAGCCTCGTTGAAGAATTGAGAACAGAAGTTGAAGCTCAAAACGCAGAACAACAGTCACTTTCAAATGAAGTCCAGATGTTGAAGCAAGAACTTAAGCAGATCAAAAGAGAGAAACAGGAGAAGGAAGAGGAAATTGGACGCTGTAAGAACTATAATGATGAGCTGGAAGTGAAGTTAAATAGTTTGCAGGTTTGTTTCTTCTTACTTTCTCTGGGTCCTACTTATGTTAATGGTTCTTTCTACCGTAAATCTAAAACTTCACATTCAGCTCAATTTTGTTTTGCATCTGACCTGGTTGTCCTTGCTAGATTATCCTCGCAGAAGGACAAAAGCCTCTATTTGCTGTAAAATGTTTCCTAGTGCCCTTTGCCTTTGAGGAGTCATCTTACTGAGGTGAAAACTTAAATGATGCAGGAAGTAGCTCAAGAGAAGAATGATCTTGCTAAAAAGCTGAGGAAGACTGAAGCTGATAAGAACAGATTCGTTGAAGAATTGAGAACAGAAGTTGAAGCTCAAAAAGCAGAACAACAGTCACTTTCAAATGAAGTCCAGACGTTGAAGCAAGAACTTAGGCAGATCAAAAGAGAGAAACAGGAGAAGGAAGAGGAAATTGGACGCTGTAAGAACTATAATGATGAGCTGGAAGTGAAGTTGAATAGTTTGCAGGTTTGTCTCTTCTTACTTTCTCTGGGTCTCAGTTATGATAATGGTTCTTTCTACCATAAATCTAAAACTTCACATTCAGTTCAATTTTGTTTTGCATCTGACCTGGTTGTCCTTGCTAGAGTATCTTCGCAGAAGGACAAAAGCCTCTATTGGCTGTAAAATGTTTCCAAGTGCCCTTTGCCTTTGAGGAGTCATCTTACTGTGGTGAAAACTTAAATGATGCAGGCAGTAGCTCAAGAGAAGAATGATCTTGCTGAAAAGCTGAGGACTGCAGAAGCTGAGAAGAAAAACTTGGCCAAACAATCAAGAAGATTGACTTCACAGAATGAAGCTAAAGAAGCAGCACGACGGCCACTTTTAGATGAATTCCATAGGTTGAGACAGGAGAAACAAAAGGAAGAAGAAATTGAATACTACAAGACCCATAGTTATGAGCTGAAACAGCGGTTGGATATATCGATGGTTTGTTTCTTCTTACTTTCTCTTCATGAAAACTTTCTGGTTTGGATAATCTATATGTAAACTGGCTTCTCCGCTCTTCCTTCTTCCCCAATCACAACCTATGTTGTCCCACTACAACCTATGTTGCTCCGACCTTTTATTTTTTTGAAGCACCTATGCCTGGCACCTATGTTTTAACACATTCCTGGGCATGGTTAGAGGGATATAATCCGCATATACTCGTGTTAGATACATCCATATCTACCAATCAAAGATTACAATGGTGCCAAATTCATGCCAATGTGATGGAATGTCTCTTCCTCTACAACATTCGCACTTGGTTTTCTTGCCCTACATTTGCCTGTGTCCGGTCCATCACTTGTTTTTGCTATTACATTCTAGTACACATGCTTTAGGACCTACAAATTCTTGATTAGGTTCCATGCTTAAATTTAATGATGATTTAAGGGTACATTGGAAAGTAACAGACTAACCTCTCCAACATGGTGATTTAGTTCTATGCCTTGCTGTATTTTGAATTTCTTTATATGGAGATCAAATCCTAAAAATTGGTGTCTAAAAATTTTGTGCAGGGGAAGATCCAATCCCTTGAGAATTCACTGCATGAAGAAAGGCAAAAAATTACCAGCCTCATGGGATTTGTCCAGGAAAATCTGCCAATGGAGCAACTGCAAGCACTGCTAAACATCCATGAAAATTGCTTACGAATATTCCAAGCTACCCAACAACTTCGGAGAAACTTTCTGTGATAAAACCGCAATGAGATTACTCAGTCATGTACACCTGTCTTCCTAATGTAAAGCTGTAACTGAAACAATCACTTAAGAAAATTATACATAATCAACCATCACAATGAGGGAAAAACAATATGGACCAATAAATAAAACAACCAACGCAATGAGTTGGCAGCTGCAATTTACAAACCAATGTATCAAATATTATATACAAATTTTACCAGTAACAGGATTAAAGTTGACCGCTTTTACTTTATTAAAACACAATTATGTGATGGTCTGATTCCCACAAGTACAGAAGTTCTACAGGTAGAAAAGGGTTTATGAAACTTTACAGTGAATCAGAAATTCATTTCCCTCTTACCACGTCGACGAAATCATCATCAGTGAGCCAGTCATTTGACTCCTCAACTTCAGAATCTTTATCTCGACAACTTGTTTGGCCTGCTTTCTGCAAAGCACCACGAGTTTCTAGTCTCTTGTTCAGCTGAACCCAGTCATTGGATCCACTGGATGAAAGAGCTTTGTCATGCTGTGTTGACTTACGCACTGATGCTCTATTAGAAGTATCGGTATCATCGTCTTCCAGATCACTGAATGAAACATCTTCTTCATGTTCCAGGTTTTTCTTGATGCTCAGGGAACTTCCACTGGAAAATTCTGCTTCTTCTAACCATTGCTCAGTGTTGTCCTCGCTGGAGGTAATCTCTAATCCTTCTGCCGCATTTACGATTTCACTGACCTTTTCCTCAGATACAAAAGTTTCTCGTTTTGTCTCACTAAAATTGCCACTCTGTTGAGATGCATCAGGACTACTGTTTTCAACCTGTACATTCTTATTCTTTTGCAGCTTCTGCAAAAGTGCGTCTCTAGTTTCAATAACCTGCAACATAAGTACAACCTTCATTAAAATGGTTTTGATTGCTTAAAACATCCACATAAAGTAGTTAAAATGGAGTGCACAAGAAAAAACACATGCATATCATTGGAGATAAAAGAGAATATACTGAAGGAGAAAATGTTAATTATATATTTTCTAAACGCCCATAGTGGATTTGATTAAATTCCTTTCTCTAGATTTTGGTGGATTTGCTACTGGTAAGTCCCTACCAACTTGGTGAACCAACTTAGTCATTGCTTTGCAGATTAAAGATAGTAGACATGTTCTCGGGATTCACAACATTTCTATACCAGAAAAGAAGGGAACTCCATACAAAATTTAAAATCCTAACCTCAATGCTCTCCCCCATTTGAAAATATTCAGTATGTCTAGACCATTGCTTGTTTCACCACTAAGGTCCAGCCAAGAATGCTTATTCCTTTGTTTGCAATCTTTCAACCAAATCCAAAATCAGCTCCAGTAGCTGATGCCTCAAATATTATAAATTTTCCACTCCAAAATGGAGAGCAACATAAAGGAGAAGCATTTCTTAGGGAAATGAAGAATAGAATGAAGTTGAGGAGGGTGTGATTTTTTTGCTCCATAAGTTGCAGATCATGGATTCAGAAGATAGTGGGCCCATTTCATGGAGTTTTCAGCAGGGCACTCTAGTAGTTGCAAAGATGACCACAAAACTTTCAAAAGTAGTAGCAAGTATATGTATACTATAGACATTATTTACATAAATACAAATTGAGCATAATTACTACACAACGACTGCAGTGTTCATGCACCGACAATGTATACAGGAATATGTAATTGAACAAACAGCATCAGGCTATTAGCTCTTCCAGAAACAAGAACATGTTAAAAAAAAAATAATGTTGGATGAACTAAGTTGAAAAGCAATATAACATGCGTCTATATTAGTCCTACATCTCCCATACCAGAGGTGTGTGTTTTGTGGCAGAAAGGAAGATAAACGGAAAACAAGTACAATTGAACAAAACAATATAAATATATTAGATCTCTTACCTCAGGGCTTGATAGAACCTCAAAATCATGCTCATTCAGTCTTGGAAGCAACAATATGAAATATATCATCCAAAACCTTTCGTCTCCCAAGTTATGCTGAAGGCCAACTCTAAGAGCTTCAAAACTTGGGACTAGGTGTTCGACATTTTCAGCATGTTCTATCTGATCCTCAGACATTTTGAAATCTGCAGTAATAAGCCAATACCTTGTTACCCATAAATTTCCATTAGCTTTCGTGGAAGAACTGGAAAAGAGAAAAGAAGCTAAAGGGTAAGTTCTCCCCAAATACCCTTATATAATATGCTCCTATGACGTGAAGACTATGGTCCAAAGTAGTGGAGCCTTAATCTCATCACAGCGCACAAATCAGAACTTCCCACTTGAATGCCAGCCATAAGCAAGCCAATTCAACCAAACAAGACTAACAACGCCCCCTTGATAATATTGCATTCAATGCATAAGTCACGCTGGCCTTATGCACATTTTACTCTAATGGCGAATTAAGCAACACCAGAAACAGTGCATAGGAAATCCCTTCTAATGATGAAAATAACTAATCTAATGTTCCACAATTGTAGAAAAGGTCAAGTACTGCAAATAATGGAGGAAGCTGCCTCAAATAACAAAACAAATAAGCCTAGTCTATTCTGCATTTGACCTTCCTTGCTACTACAACAGATTATAGATGTGATTTTGAAAACTTAATACTTTGGAGAACCAATTAAAATCCCTAGCTTAAAATCTAACTAGGTGTTAACAATAATGAAGTAAAACAAATGCAATATACAGAAAATTTAGTTTTGAAGAGATTAAAAGGTTTTAAAAGAAAATACCGTTATGTAAAGAGAGAGGAAAATCAGTCCAGAGCTCTGGTCGGTTGGAAATTTCTTCAACAAATTTAATCACCTCATCGGTAATTCCCGGCACTCCGTCATCGTAATCTTCATCGTCATCATCCTCATCATGACCACCATGATCATCTTGATCCGGGAACTGTAATAAACTCGAAGCGAATCTAGAGATCTCCGTCACCGCTCTGTTACTTGATAATAACGAAAGCCCGCTCTTGAAGCTGCCACCGATCTCCGCCAAATCGTTGCGGATCCCCAGGAGCTTATCTGACTGCGGCTCTTGTACTTGTTCCTGTTCTAGTCCTCCCTCGGAGGCGGTGACGGAAGGCTGCGAAGGAGGCGGTGCTAAGAACGCAGCGACTCCACGTAGTTGGCGGCCTATTGTTTCCCCGATGAGAGAAAGATCGTCCTTGACGCCGCCGTTTAGGTTGGTGGGACTGTGATCTGGTGAAGACGTGGGCGAACGAGGAACTTCGGATTGGAGAGACTTCAACAGCCAAGACATTATGGAATATTAGTATTATAATTATTACTTTTTACAGTTAGCTGAAATTTGAGAAAGAAAAAGAGCATAAAGTTCAGCTTTGCTCCCTCTCTCTAGAAATTTATTTTTTCTTTTGTTTATAATAAATAAAATTGAATTAAAAAAGAAAAAGAGTTGAAGTTGAAGAAGTGAGTGGCGGTGGCGGTGGCGGTGGCGGTGTTTTAGCGTTAGTTGGCGGAGAGGAGAGGCTTTAATTTATCTATCCATTGCTTTGTTTGTTAGTTTTTTGCCTTTTTCTGGACACTCTTCTATTTAATTTTCCCTTCATCGCTTTCCCTATTTTCTTTTTTATTTATTGGATTTAACATAACATTACCATATCTCCACACGTGCCGTTTTAGCTCTTCTCCCATCAAGTTAATCAAAATCGTTTTGGTATGCATGTACCTTCTTTTACTAAAATAGGTATTTACTTTTTTTAATGCATGTGTTTTTATTTTCAAATATATAATTCATGAATAAACTTTTATCCCAATGGTAAGAGTATTATGTTGTAGGTATGAATGCTTGAGTAAAACTTATTTAGAAGACCTTTAAGAAGTTTGGATGTGATTCACACCGTAGTAATGAGAGCTGCTAGGAGATTTTCATGTGTTTGGTAAGATACACTTTGAGTTCTTGATAATAATAAAGCCTTGGCCTTCGCTGGTGGAGAGGAGAGAGTTTGAGGCTTATTGTGGGTTTTATTGAGCAAATGTCCTATCACTGAGGTCCTATTGATAGGGTGGTAGTTGATCAGATTAAAGGAGTGTGTTCAAATTAAATTGATATGACCATTAAGATCAGAGCTTTGTTTTTTAGAGTTGCCACCGAAAAGTGATGGAGGGACTAGTGTTGGTCTTCCTAATGGATTCTTTAAGATTCGATAGGTCCTTTCTCGTTGAGACATTTCATTTTGGCAAAATGGGAATGCAAATGAAGGTCACTTAGCAAGGTTTTCGAGTTTTGATGTCAAATAGGGAGAACAAAATAGAAATCTTCTTCCAGTTGAAGGAACTAAAGAGATTGCTATTGGTTGTTTGCTCTTTAACTTATGACAAATTTACCTGGTGCAAATGCTTTCACGTGGTAAAAAAAAGGTGAGGGAACCTCATTAGGGAGAACTAATGGAGTTGAGCAATATCAAAGAGATCATTTTCCTTTTCTGCCTTTTGCTTTTCATCCTTTATTAGACTTTTCTATTTCTCACTAGGATAGTTTTTTCACTTTATTTGCGAGGCCATCAACCATAACGATGTGGAGGAACATATTAGCTCGCTATTCTTGAGGATGATCTCTATATGAATCCCATCTTCTCTCCTAAATGGAGTTAGTTCAAATTTTCGGTGAATAAAATCTCAAACACACGAACGGAACTCGAACAGGAAAAGAAGAAATAGGACAAGGCTCCAAGGCATGTATCAAGCCATTATCTTTAAGGTTATATTCGCCCCCACCTATCTTTGGTGTGCAAATAAGTTCCAAGCAAATTAACCTCAAGGATACAATGAAGCCAATGATTATTTGCGTTTTGCACTGACGAGAATAGTCCACTATGCATTGAGCAATGTATAACTAAAATTCAATTTCTACAAAGGATCTCTGCAGTAATACTTTATAGAATAATCTAATAATATTAGAAAATGAAGGAAGGAATGAAAGAATATTAGAATTTGTTGGTGTGTTTTTCAAATGAAATCACATTCCTATTTATAGGAATTTTTATGTCTCTTCATAGAGATATCTTTCATCAATAGGTGTCTTTCTGAATAATAATGTCTTTAAAATAAATACATAATTATTCATTTAATATTATAACTATTTTATAATATTATTTAAATAGTTATAATTCTTTTTCAAAAAATCGAATAATATAATCTTTTGGTTAATTACACCCATTCATTTATAGTTATTGAAACACTATAAATATTTGAAAATGTTCCAACAATCTCCCTCCATTTTCAAAATATTTTAGATTTTGATATTCTTGTGCATTGACTGATGTTGAAATCATTGTGTGAGATGTGTTCGGTTAATCAAATGGAATAGTTGGTTCAAAGCTTAGTCTACCATACAATTTCGATTAACTTTAACATATGAACTTTGAACCAACTATTCCATTTGATTAACCGAACACATCTCACACAATGATTTCAACATCGGTCAAAGCATAGTATCTAAGGGCACTATTATGGTCATGTGTCTGTGTCCTCTTTTCATGAGTGCTGTCAGAGCCAAGCCTTTAAGCTCCTAGAAGCAGCCACACTTCCACTCACATAGGTAGATCCCATCAAGAGTGTTCTCGTAATTATAACACTCTAACATATTTATGTTATGAGTCCATTAATAATACATTACTCGTCCTTCCCTTATCATTATGGGCACCTAGCACTTTAATCTTAGGATGGATTTATTTATAGTGCTAACAGTCACATACTAATGATGTATTTTGTCTCATTAAACTCAAGACTTGATGTTTTACCAAGCGTTGAGTCGAGTTTCCATCATGGGTAACTCTAATTAATGGGCTTGAGTCTCATCCCTTTTGAGGTCCTTTTTACTGCATCTCTAGCAAGACTTTTTGTTAAAGGATATGCCAAATTTTCACTTGACCTCACATAATTAATAGTGATCACTCCATCAGAGATTAATTGTCAGACATAACTATGTCTTAATCCAATGTGTCTAGATTTTCCATTATATACTTGGTTATATGCCTTTGCTAGAGTAGCCTCAGTATCACAACAGATAGAAATAGGTGAAATTGGCTTAGGCCATAAAGGTATATCATAAAGCAAATTTCTTAACCATTCTGCTTCTTTAGATGCAACAGCTAATGCAAAAAATTCTGCTGCTATGCTGGAATCAGTAATACATGTTTGTTTCTTGGAACCCCAAGAAATAGCTCCTCCAACAAAATAAAGATCCATCCACTAGAAGATGCATGATCTTCTAAACTTGTAATCCAACTAGCATCTGAATACCTTTCTAAAACTGGAGGATATCCATTATAGCACAATCCATAGTTAATAGTTTTATTTAAGTACCTAAGTACTCTATTCAAAGCTTGCCAATGCAAACTACTTAGATTACTTGTGTACTGTAACACCCCAAACCCGACCTAAACATTAGGGCTGAATATGGTGATGTCACATTGTAACACCTCTTACATGTATTCAATGCTGGAATAGGGTACGAGGCATTACCAGAATAAATACACTTATAGACATATTAAACCAAGTTATAAAATTTCATCCAAATTAAAAAATTTCAAATTATTATCTTTGAGTCACTAATTAGGGTATACGAGGCCCAATACATACCCATTCATATGCTCAATATATTCGTTAAATCAATCCAATATTGAAGAATCCACTTTATGTCAAAATCAATATTAATAACAATCATAAATCTTTTCATGTTAATTTCATATATCACTTACCGAACTTCGAATGTTAATTTACAAATATGTAATTCACTAACACATTCTGGTATACACAATGTTTAATTGATGAAATCATTTAATTGAGCTAAATTTCATGTTCATTCCAAATTTCTTCTAAATCCATAAATGCTTCCACTTACCATTTACCTAATCAATTTCTCGAACCAAGCTATCACACAACAATAATACATCACATGTGCTTCATGAATTCAATATTCGATTCTTATCACCATCAAATCCATGTCATTCGAATACTTAAAGTTTATTCAAGCATATATTATTACGTTTCATATACCAAGCATATGTCAAAATTACAAATACACAATCAATTCATTTGTCATTTATTTGACTATCAAATTAACCTCAGAATTTATAACATTCTATTACTTAATATATGCCATAAAACACTCCTTTAACATAAACTAGCACCATGGCCGAATTTTCATTATGCTATTTATTACCCTTTTTCCGAATCACATAGCAAAATATTACAAATATGTTTATATTTGAATACTATAATTATGCATCAACTTACCAACATGAGTTAATTCATTAGTCACTCATGACATCACTTCATGCCAAATATACCACACGCATATGCTATGAAACTTTATTTTCTCTCATGAACTTACCATGACCAGTAATGCACCAATATAAACATCACTCCTATTTCAACGTTTATCGATTATAATCAGGCATATAACCAATTATACACAATTCATTCATATACTTTCTTTTCCTCCTCCTCCTCTCCATCCCACATCCTTTATGTATATAACATACTCAAATAGCATTATACATAATTTTACTATTCACTTTTAATTAAATTCAAAGCTGTCTATTTGAGTCAAAGTCACTAAATCATTTTTATCTGGAGCTACAAAGCTCCAAATTAAGATCCGTTAATTTTTCCCGAAACTAGACTTACATATCTTCTTACATTAAAATTTTCAGAATTTTTTACTTGGCCAATTGTACATTTTATTCTTTAAAGTCACCCCTATTTCACTGCTTAACATCTCTAACCTCTTTTCACTAAAAATGAATTATCTCATTGTATAGAATTCAGATGATATGTCTGTTTGTTTTCTTTGAGAATAGACTCATTAAGGATTCTAAGCATATAAATTATAACTTATAATTATTTCTTTACAATTTTTAATTATTTTCCAAATTCAGAATAGGGGATTCCGAAATCAATCCAACCCTACCTCACTAAAATTAAAATATCTCAAAATATATTACTCTTTTGCTTGCTCTGTTTCTTTTATGTAAAAATAGACTCATTAAGATTTCATTTCATATCTTATTCACTCTCTAATTCAATTTTCATCGTGATTTTTCAAAGTCACACAACTATTGCTGTCTAAACTGTTTTGTTGTAAAATGTATTCTTTCATAATTTCACTTTTTCACTATCTCAATTCCATTGAATTTTTCACATCTCATTCCAATAGTTCATTTCAATTCATATACAATTCATTCAATTTATCACTATATTCAAAACAATCCAATTTCTCATTTCCAATTTCAAGTCAATCTTCAATTCAATTCCACATATATATTCATCACTCAATTACACTTAGTCAATTTCTCGATGAACACTTCGGAATAATAACAGATACACGGTGGAATCAACACATAGCAACCACCTTATAATAAATGATACTCGGTTCACATAGCCTGCACATAGTACTACACACGTGATCGAAGCTATCCGGTACGCATAGTAGCCTGCACATAGTACTACACATGCGACCTATCATTCCGGTACACGTAGTAGCCTGCACATAGTACTACACACGTGACCTAGCAACTTCACTCGTATCTCTTTCATTCCGAAGGTTCAACTGGGAATTTTTACTTTTTCTCACTTTTTTTTACCGATCAATGTCAATTTCTCGTCTTTCTCGATTTATAATAACATATTTATCTTATATAACATTCACATTATTCAATCCAATCCAAAAATCACATTTTGGTAAAATTACATTTTTGCCCCTAAAGTTTCACAAAATTATGATTTTGCCCCTAGGCTTGGAAATTAAACTTTATTCCTTTTTCTTATGTTTTATAACATGCTAAAAATTTTTCCCTTCTATAGCAACATCAAATTATTGCTCTAACATGCACTCATGAACAATAATAATTTTTATCGATTATGCCGTTTCACTTGTTTTCACTGAAAATCGCTTAGCAAAAATTGTTTAACACAATTTCAAGCTTCATATTCTACCATAAAACATCAAAATAAACACATTTCACCTATGAGTATTTTTCCAAATATAAACACTAGGTTAAATTATTGCTAGAATAAGCTAAATTAAGATACCAGGACTTCAAAAACGTAAAGAACATTAAAAACAGGGCTTGGAATCACTTACTACGGAGCTTGGAAGCTTGAAAACCCTAACCATGGCTTCCCCTTGCTATTTTCGTTCATCATGGAAAAGATGGACAAATTTTTGGCTATTTTGGCCTTTTTAATTATTTTAATTACTAAATGACCAAAATGCCCCCAACTTAAAAATATCCTATTTCACTTATCTCTTATCCATTTTTGTCCAAAAATTTAACCAATGGTCTAATTACCATTTAAGGACCTCCAATTTAAAACTTCATAACAACTGGACACTTCTAACATGTAGAACTCAACTTTTGCACTTTTACAATTTAGTCCTTGTAGCTAAATTAAGTGCACAAACGTCAAAATTTTTGAACGAAATTTTTATGAAATCATTTTGTAAAATTTTAGGCCATAAAAATATAATAAAAATAAATTTTTCCTCGTCGAATTTATGGTCCCGAAACCACTGTTCCGACTAGGCCTAAAATCGGGCTCTTACATGTACCTACTCAATTTCCCAACAGCATATGCAATATCTGGTCTTGTACTAGTCATTATGTACATAAGACAACCAATTAGACTTACATATTTCAATTGATCAATTTTCCTACCAGCATTACATACTAATTTTATTTGAGAATCTATAGGTGTAGATGTTGGTATACAGTTGAAAAGATTAAACTTTTTAAGCTCATTTTCAATGTAATGTGATTGTGATAAAGCTATAGTGCTTTCATCTCAGGTTATTTTAATCCCAAAAATAACATCTACTACACCCATATCCTTCATAGCAAAGTTGTTTGACAAGAATTTCTTTGTGTTTTCTATTTGTTCCAAATCCGTGCCAAAAATGAGCATGTCATCTACATATAAGCAAATTATGACACCTTTTCCACTTTTAAATTTGCTATATATGCACTTATAGAATTCATTTATTTTATAGTCATTAGCTAAAACAACATTGTCAAACTTTTGGTGCCATTGTTTTGGTGCTTGTTTAAGTCTATATAAAGATTTAACAAGCTTACATACCTTATGCTATTGTCTTGGAACAACAAAACCTTTCGGTTGTTCCATGTACACTTCTTCTTCCAATTCACCATTTAAAAATACAGTTTTAACATCCATTTGGTGAACAACTAAATTATATATAGAGAGGTAAGTGATATTAAGAGTCTAATTGTAGCAATTCTTGCTACTAGAGCATAGGTATCAAAGTAATCAATACCTTGTTTTTATGTAAAACCTTTGGCTACCAACCTTGCTTTAAATTTATCAATGGTTCCATCGACCTTTATTTTCTTTTTGAAGATCCATTTACAACCTATTGGTTTGGAACCTGGTGGAAGATCAACTAAGATCCAAGTTTGATTTCTCATTATTGAATCCATCTCATCATTTATTGTTTTTTTCTAAAAAGCAGAGTCTTGAGATTTCATTGACTCTTCAAATGTAATAGGATTAGATTCCGTATTATAACAATAAGGTATATTATTACATATACTTTCACCTTTTCCTTCTACAAGAAGCATAATGAAATCTGGTCCAAAATCTTTGACCTTTTTAATCCTCTTACTTCTCCTTAATTCTTGACAAGATTCATCATTATTATCAATTTGTTCCAATGGAATCTCATTCTCATTTGAAGAATAAATCAATTGTTGTGGTTGTAATTGTCTTGATATAGAATTAAATCTATTTTCATCAAAAATAACATCTCTTGATTCAATAACAGTATTAATTGAAATTGAATCATTTGGTTCAATTACCATGAACCTATATGCCTTGTTATTATGTGCATATCCTATAAATATGCATTCAATTCCTCTTTCACCTAACTTTTTACATTTAGGTGTTGGAACTTTGACAATAGCTCTACAACCCCAAACCTTCAAATAATTAAGGTTTGGTTTCCTTTTCTTCCATTGTTCATAGGGGGTTATTTTAGTTTCCTTATTAGGAACTCTATTAAATATATGACGAGCTATTAGAATAGCTTCTCCCCAAAAACCTTGTCCAAGACCTGAATATGATAACATTGAATTTACCATTTCAGTAAAGACTATTTTTCCTTTCAGCTACACCATTTTGTTCTGGTGTGTAAGGGGTTAAAACTTGATGGACAATTCCAGTGGATGCAAAATAACTTGGATTATAGTATTCTCCACCTCTATGCTATCTTAAGCATTTGATAAATATTCACACTAAAGTTCAACTTCAGATTTATAAACTTTAAATTTATCAAGTGATTCATCTTTTGAATGCAATAAATATACATAACAATATCTAGAACAATCATCAATAAAAGTAACAAAATATTTCTTTCCACTTAATGTAAGAGTATTATGCATGTCACATAAATCACTATGTATCAAATCAAGCAATTTTGTTTTCCTTTTAACCTTAGGGAAAAGGTTTCTTGTAATTTTAGTCAACATACGTGTATTGCATTTTTTTAATAATATTATTAAAAACAGTAATTAAATCTAACTTATACATGTCATTCAATTTTCTATAATTCAAATGACCTAATCTATAATGCCATAGATCAAAAGATTCAACCATATAAGCAGAAATAGTATTTTTATACTTATTAATAATATTGAGTTTGAACATATTCTCATACATATATCCTTTCCCTACAAAAAATCCTCCCTTAGACAAAATAAACTTATTTGCCTCAAAAATAAGTTTGAAACCAAACTTATTCAACAGAATTCTAGGCACTAAATTCTTCCTAACTTCTGGTACATAATATACATCATTTAAGGTTAAAACATTTCCAAAAGTGAATTGTAGTTCAACAGACCCTTTGCCTTTGATTGTTGCAGTGGAAGAATTTCCCATGTACAAGACATTGTCATTTTCACATTGTGTGAACTTTGGGAACATGCTTTTGTCTTTGCACACATGTTTGGTTTCTCCGGTATCAATCCACCATGTATTATCATCTTGTGCCATATTAATTTCAGATATCATTGCAACAAACTTTTTGTTATTATCAGCTTTAGAAGATGATTTCTTCTTTAAAAATTGACATTCATTCTTGAAATGTCCCGGCTTACCACAATGATAACATGAGCCCTTTTGTTTCTTTTTGAACTTAGGTGCTCTATCAGTCTGTTTGAACTTTCTCTTGAATGATTTAGTAGTTTGTACTTCCTCCGTAACATGCACTTTAGCATTTTCAAAATTTAGGTTCTGATCTTGCTTTCGATATTCTTCTTCAATACGAAGATGATTTGCCAAAGCCTCAAGAGATATTTCCTCTTTCTTATGTTTTAGACTTCTTTTAAAGTCTTTCCAAGATGGAGAAAGTTTGTCTATTATGGAGGATACAACAATCATTTCATCCATTTTTATATCATATTACTTGAATTGATTCAACATCTTTTCAATGTCACGGAATTTTTCCATAACAAAACGACCATCAACCATTTGATAATTATTGAAACGACTGACAAGAAATTTCTTAATTGTAACATCTTTGGTCATGTATCTTGTCTCCAATTTGTCCCATAATTCTTTAGTAGTGACCTCATTTTGGTAGGTGTCGAACAAACCATCAGATAAACCATTCAATATGTGGCTCATGCACATGTAATCAACATTGTCCCATTTTTGTCTTTCTCGGGTTGCAGCAACAAATTCGTTTTCATTCTCTTCAGGTCATGGAATATCCAAAACATAAGCAATCTTCAAAGTTGATAATAAGAAGTGTATCTTTTTCTGCTATCATCGAAAATTGCCACCATCAAACCGATCAAGTTTGACAAAGTTGGAAGCCAACTCCCTTAGTTTCCACTTTCATGTGTTGTGATAGTCATCATGAAATATAATCTTAAAATTGTTAGTTCAAATTTTCGGTGAGAAAAATCTCGAATACACGAACGAAACTCGAACAAAAAAAGAAGAAATAGGACAAGGCTCTAAGGTGTGTATCAAACCACTAACTTTAAGGTTATATTCGCCCCCACCTATCTTCGGTGTGCAAATAAGTTCCAAACAAATTAACCTCGAGGATACAATGAAGCCAGTGACTATTTGCATTTTGCACTGACGAGAATAGTCCACTACACACTGAGCAATGTATAACTAAAACTCAATTTCTACAAAGGATTTTTGCAGTAATACTTTATAGAATAATCTAATAATATTAGAAAATGAAAGAATGAATGAAAGAATATTAGAATTTGTTGGTGTGTTTTCCAAATGAAATCTCATTCCTATTTATAGGAATTTTCATGTCTCTTCATAGAGACATCTTTCATCAATAGGTGTCTTTCTGAATAATAATATCTTTAAAATAAACACATAATTATTCATTTAATATTATAACTATTCAAATAATATTATTTAAATAGTTATAATTCTTTTTCAAAAAATCAAATAATATAATCTTTTGATTAATTACACCTATTCATTTATAGTTATTGGAACACTTAAAAATGTTCCAACAAATGGGACATTCAACTTTACGTAGTGTCCATGAAATGCTTCTTAAGAGATTCATTGTCATGCATCAATAATTCAATACTTCAAACCCTTTAGGTTTTTATCTAATGGTCTTCATGCCATTGTCTTCCTGGTGACAAGTGGGTTGCTTTATGAAACTTCTCTAGTGTCCTTTTTCAAATGACCATTTCGATAGCATTTTTAGATGAAAGCAAGTTTCTTGCCTTGCTCTTTATCATTGTGAAATAGGGTCTTCGCCTTAGTCTCCCATTTCCATGGATTTGGTAGCATAGGATCCCTTCCTTCTTAATTTATCGTAAGATTTGTTTTAGTGATGTGTTGAGTGGGGTGTAGCTAAAGATGGAATCAAAGATCTCTTTTCAAGTTTTTGGGTCAGTGTCCTTGGTGGAGGGATCTACAATATTGTCGACCCCTCGAATCCAAACCAAAAATTTTGATCTTAATGTAAGATGGTCCTTGTTATTATTAACCCCATGGCTTTTCATCTCAAGCATGTTTAAATTGCCTTGATGAGATGGTCGTGGATTGATATTCTTCATGCTGAGGATGCAAGTGGGCTTAAAGGCATTCATTATAGGCTTGCAGCTCCTACTATTATCAAACAGTAGGTATAAAGAGAATTTCCACCAAGGGATTTTGGCGATAATACTCCTATGGGTGATTTTCCAGAACTTGTAAAGAATCATATCTACAACTTTGGTGAGCTAATTGATAAAAACATGGATTGTATAGTTCATCATAATCAAGACAACCTTGGCCATTCCAACCACTAGGGCTTTACTATTGGGGGAACAAAGTTGTCTAATATTGCTCTCGAGTGTATTCTAGGTTTTGGAAGATATCATTCTTAGGAGGAGAGACATGATTTTTTGCTCTTTTCTCATAGAAAATGTCACTTGTTAATGTAAGATTTATCAGCAAAAGTTTTCATGAGGTTTTAATTGGGGTGAGTGTTTCATTGAATCGAGTGAAAAAAATTCGAGTTAATTAAGTTGACGAATCATATTTTATCATCCTAACTCGATTTGAAATTTTTTTGAGTCGAGTTGAATGAAATGAAATTCGAGTCAAGTCGAATCGAGTGAAATTAAAAAATTAAACATGTCAAATTAAAATCTTATAACAGTATAACTAATTCCATGATAGAGGACATACATTTGAAATCATATATATTTGAAAACATTTTCAAAACAAAATAATAATAATAAAATACATAAACTTGAATCATTAATTAACTTATTTAGCTCCTAAAATTATTATTCTAGAAAATTATTATTTTTAAATTTTTTATATATATTTTAGATTTTTTTTGAAATTTTTATAATTTTTAAAAAATATAAATTTTCAATTTTAAAAATTATTTTGATTTGTTTTTGTAATTTGTGTTGAGAGAGAAACCAATTTACTCATTTTCAAACTTGATAGGGACCAAAAAGGTATTTACACCAATATGTTATTCGAGTTATTCAAATTGTAAAATTCAACTTGATTCGAACTTGAAACTCGAATTACATATTTGAGTTGACTTAAATAATTCGAATAAATCAAATATCTCGATTCGATTAACTCGAAATTTGAATTTTTTCACTTTTTTCGAATCAAATCGAGTTTTGCTCACCCCTAAGTTTCAATATAGTTCGCATCATTGTGCTGAGAGCTATTAGGAGTTTTCTAGGTGCTTAATGAAGTCTGCTTAGAGTTTTTGGTTAATAAATTCTTGGTCTTATTTAGTGAAGAGGAGAGACTTGTATAGAGAGTTTGAGACTTCATAATAACCCTATCGTTTAGGTCCTATTGGTAATGTGGTATTAATCAAATCAAGGAGTGTCCAAGTTGACTTAGTGCGACCAATCAAGGTAGAGCTCAATTCTAGAGAATTGGTATTGAGAAGTAATAAAGAGATAATTATCAATCTTCATAAAGGATTCTTTGAGAATTAGAATATCGTCGCTCATCAAATCTTTAATTTTTAGTTGAGTCAATATATGAAAGAAGTCATGATTTTATAAAGATATTACAAGATTTTTTTTCTCGTTCTTTCAATTAAAAACTTGAACATCTCTATCCAACCACTCATTCAACCTTATGAGCTAAAGCGAATCAATGAAGAAGACGGTGATGTGTACATAAATGAATATAGGAGAAGAAAAGGATTGCAATAAAATTTGAATAAATAATTGCAAACACACATGTAATTGTTGATGGAATGTCCATTTCATTTCTACAATGATCAGTAGCCTAACAATAATAATATAATAAGCCTCCGTTCCTTTCCATCAAACTTTTCTTTTTCTTACACATTCAGTTCTATACGTATATGTTACGCTATATTTGTCAGTTTCCTTGCCTCATAAGTTACAACAACCCGTACTTAATACCAGAAATTTACCTATACCATATTTCTTAAAATTACTTAAAATTTACCGTCCAACATATATTTAAATACAGTATCACCTTGTTAAAACTTTAAGATATTGGTGTTCAAAAGTGAATGATGCATATGTTTAAATTATTTCATCAATGATTAGTAGCCTGATGTAAATTACCATAATTATTGTAAAAAGCCTCTGTTCCTTTCAATCAAACTTCAATCTTTTTCTTGCATGTTAAGTTACATGCTCTGCCTTCTGGTCCCCTTCATATTTCCTCTCTTTTTCTTTTTAAATAATAATAGTAGTAATGGTGGTGATGATTTTCAGTTCCAATACTCATGCATGCCTCCTCATCATGCAAAGTTCAAAATGTTATAAATAATTTCTATCATCTACAACCTTAAAAGAACCAAAAGGGGACAATTCTGAAGGAAACAAACAGGTTAAAGCTCCGGATTCAGCACCAACAATTGATAGGTTTTAGAGAAACAAAAAATAATAATGATAAAAAAGTTACCAAGTCTATAAGCATTATTACCAACCTTGATCAATGAAAACAATCAATAACAAAATGCTCTCTCCCTCTCTCTCTCACTAATTATTTAACAAAGAATCTTAATCTAGCTAACTACAACACATTCACAACATATGGTACACAATTTCCTTTTCTTCAAGCATTTCCCAAGCTCAAAATTCACAACTGACAAAGTTTCACAGTTTCTTTTTTCCTTTGCTTCAAGATATAAAACGTGTTCTTCATGCAACGCATCTACATAAGGCCACCTGTATATGGATTGTACGTTTGAACCGGCATACCTGAGCTGTAAGGGTGTACAGGGGCTCCGTAATTGCCGAATGGATTTGAAGGCTGCTGTTGTGGGGCGGCCGCCATCATCATCTGCTGCTGCTGTTGCTGCTGCTGGAACATAAAAGCCTGCTGCTGATTGGCCATTGCTGCTATCTGGACTGAATGTGGAGCAGCAACCATGTTGGAGGCATAAAAGGGGTCATGCATTGGTTGTTGCATCATAGCACCAGACATGGAAGCTGGTTCCCATGGATTATAGCTAACGTTCTGGTTGCTTCTTCTGATCGCATCGTCGTATAGGCTGTCCAGGGTAAGCTTATCGAGTCCTCCAGCCTTTTAATTAATACAATTAAAATAGTATCAGTGAGATGTGCATGCATACCATGTTATGTATTGTTACCAATGAATGAAGCAGACATGTTTATAATCCTGGACAAAACATTATGCGATAGCCTTCTAATATAGCACACAATTTGAGAGGTTCATATGAGTAGATAATCAAAGTACCAGTTTGCTAGCGGCAGTGGCGTTTTCATTTGAGCTTGGAGCAGTGACAAGTGCTAATTCCCAGCCTGTAGTACCATTTGCTGGAATAGGAGCGGCAGCAGCAGTTGTTTGCTCGGCTGGAATACCATGGGAAACATAAGCACATTTCCCAACAAGAAATAAACCATTGAAGCACAATTGATTCAACTTAAAACAATATAAGAGAAATCGCTTGGGAGCTTATAAATTAAAAGATGTAATAATAATTTGAAACCATTCATATTAGTGTTATGTGGTTAAAACCAGTAGAAAAGCAAGTTAATAAAGTTTTATGCTGTCTGTAATTGAATTATCAAAAAGGAACGAATTGACACTTACCAACAGGAACAATAGCCAATGCCAAGGCATTCTTCTCGTCTAATTCTGAAGCAACTGGGACAGGATCATTTAAACCCTAGCCAAAAAAACAAGAGCACCCAAATGAAACTGGTTAGAGAAAAAAGCATATGAACTGCCAAGTTCTCTTATAAAACTATAGTAGGTAGCAAGAACAAAAAGAGACTACAAAGTTCATCATTAAACTAGAAAAAATGATGTGCCAAGTTCTCATATAACAATATAGTCGGTAACAACAAAAGAAAAAAGACTGGAAGTTACCAACAAATCTGGAGGTTCAACAATAGGCTCTTCCACTTTCTCCACTTTTTCTGGTTCAGGAGGAGGAGGTGATGGTGAACGTTTCTCCTGCTCCTCTGGGGTTTTCTTGTACTCAATGGCCAACACTTCCTTGGGTTTGTCAGCCTGCTAGTTCAAAAATAAAAAGTATTAACAGCAATACTTGCAAACTTTAGTAAAACAAACATAAAGTAGTAAAACTTCAAGCAGGACTTTTATGTAAATAATCACAACGTATATCATAGAGATGGTAATAGACTACTATATATGAGAAATAACCCAATGGATGGAAGAATGAACATTGGTTGATCCTCATATTTTAATTTTTTAAAAAATGTAATTGTCTAGATCTGCACAAATGGGTGAATCATCATTCATTCAAGGAAATGGGCAAACATCATTCTCTTGGCTTACTTTTCATAACAAACTAAAAATCAGATTGCTTTACTTTCCACAAATCAATCAAATAAAACAATTTTTATAAATTCATAAGCTATTGAGGATGATGTTTACAAATACATACAGATCTTATATCACAAAGGTATAGAAATATATGAAATGAAATAAAATAAAATAAATTATATTCTTGTTCAAACAAAAAACCAATTCCACAGAATTTCAAGACCTGATCTTTGCGAACTGCTGAAGACCGTGGAGCTTCTCTTACATACTCTTCCATGGCTTGTAGAAACGATGCAGGAGGCTTCAGCATAGACACCAAAAGAAAATCAGTTTTATGATGACATGTGACTAGAATTCAAGGACAAGCAAATCAGTTTCAGAAGGCACCAAAGGTGGAGGATCCTAACCTGCTCTATCTTAATAAACCTTTCTCCACGCCCTACATCCAGACTTTTACATACTTCGTAAAATTCTGAAAGCCTCTCTGCCTGAAAACAGAAAGTGTTAAATTCCTCCAGAGTTGAAATCCACCTCATTCACAAAAGGAGATGACTTTAGCAAATATTGGCACAGCAATTTACCTGTTGCCCAGATCTCCGGTATATGTCCAAAGCCTTCAAAGCATCAGGACGTTGCATCTCAAAGAACTGTCATTGTTCAGATCATCAAATACACATGGTTCACTAAATAGAAAAGCAGCTTATTTAGATTAAGACCACAGCTTACCTTGTCTACAAGATTGACTGTACCATCACTTATAGCTTGATAAATTTTGATACTTTCGGAAGCAACCTGTTTGAAATGAAAAAAGGACAAAAAGAAGAAAATGTCATCTCCAAATTCACTCTACAAATATGGAGAGTGGTAGTATGTTTAAAAAGTAACATACCATTGAAAGTGCCAACCGGATAACAAAATTATGAACAGCCGCACCTTGTGGCTGCACAAAAATTCAGTTAATACTCCCACTAAATAAAGCGAACAAGAAATAGGAGGTACAACAAGATATGCAATTAACACAAGAAGACACCATTTCCCAAGCGATATCCATGTATACAAGAGGCATTAAATACTCACCAGACAGCCAAGAACACGAAAAAGAAGTTGTTGCAAAGCTGGCAGCTGTTCAAGCAACTCAGCAGTGTCTAAATCTTTGGTTCTCTGCGAGAAGATTTAATCTATGAATATGCCATACAGTTCAGTTTCTATAAAATTAAAGAGCCTACCAGATACATAGTTACAATTCTAACAAGATAATGACAAAAATAAGGTGTTCACAGGGTAGTTTCAGTTAGTCAAACTTTAAGCCCAGTTACAGATGTGCAATCGAGCTTTTTGGCACTAAAAGGTAGAGTATATTACAAAGGGATGCAGGACAGAAGTTTTGAAACTTAATGCAATTTTTTATAAGATAGGTTAAAAAACCATACGTGGTGTCACGGAATGAAGCATGAAAAAAGTAGAAGTGCCATACCAAATACTACCTATGATGTTGCAGAGAGCCATTACAAAAATGGTAACAAAATGCCTCTCAAATGAAAATTGTAAGAGATAAAATTGAAAGGAAGTAGAATAAAGAACAAAGATTATGCATAAGCTTCTTACTGGGCGGTCCATCTCAATATCATACTTCAAGACGCGGAAACATTCCAGCCTCTCCTCCAAGAATAAGGCATAAGTGCGAACCCAGGCAGAGTAATCCCAGGCTGTGCAGCAGATGGTTAAGGATTTCATAAACAAGGAACTACAAATTTATCAAAATTAAGAGCATGGATTCTCAGAAGGGAAGTTAAGGTACCGTTTGGGCTGGAATCATCCTTGAAATGAGACATGTTAAGCATATGGTTTCTACTTCTGCCATAATTAATGAGTTCTTCATGAAATGTGGGATCCACCTCCCTCAGAGCACGATGAATGACTATTAGAGTTTTCAATGCAACCTAAATGCCAAACAAAATTCAGTCAACCAAATTTCACCAACACCCATGAATTAAAATATAATCGTTAATGATTGCAGAGATCGGGCTCCCGATCAAATTAACCAAAGTTCATTGAAGCTCAACAATATTCTTCATATTCCAATCACCATCAAGTTAACAAAGAATCCATAAATAGATCATCTCTCTTATGTTTTCATATTCAAAATGGTAACCTAAGACGCAAGTTTTGAACGTACAACTCCCTTGATAAAAGATGTAAGAGAAACTTGCAATTCCAGCAAGTTTCTGGCATATGATGCAACCAAAATTTTACTAGTCAGAATTTTCTTCTTTAGAACAATGAAGGCATAGAGCATGAAAATTATATAAATCGCATCAAAGACTATGAACCATTCAAAGTTAAATTTACCTTAATAAATATTCTATCCTAATTAGGCTCTTTAGTCTAAGTGCTAGGAAAATGCAGCAGATCATATATTTCTATCAAGCACAAAATTGATGCTCAGCTTCTTCAGAACTGAAACCTTTGCTTGTCTTCAGTTTCTTTTCAGTACAAGAAACATCCCGAAATTTTAAATGTGAAATGTAACATGATGGAAGAGATGGGATTGTTGATGAATCAGATGGTCTCTTGGTACATATTACGAGTTCAATACTGATGGTCGTAGATAACTTTAAATACTATTTAAAGCTTATAGAAAGCATTAATATACACGTTTGGTCGCACGCACACACACACATAACAGATATCTTAGTAGTTAATTAATACTTCCTCTCTAACGGTATAGCCAGAATTTTATTTTTGCAGTAACTCATGTTATAACTCATATTGGCAATATAAACATACCGCCCAATTATGTGTCCTTGATAACCGCCTTGCAAGAGCATGGATGCAATAGGCAACATCAGCCCGAGGCCTAGTAGCTGAAATGGCAGCGAAAATTGCTGCGCAAAGGGAAGAGAGCAAATCTTATATATATAAGTCATCTATAAAGTGCTCTTTCTATGAGCAGATCAAAACTTGAATTAAATAATGTCATCACCATCCACCTTAGAAAGGATAAAAAAATGCAAAACAAAAACCCAGTACACACCTCTAATGTTTTTCTCCCTTGCTGGGCGTTCATAATGATTTGTGGCCTTTACTATAGCAATATCCAATTCCTGCAAAATGCAAAAATCCATAATCAAAGGATCACCCATGGTTGAAATAACCATCTTGATGGTTATTGTTACTAAAATCCACCTTATAATCACTATTGACTTTAGCCAATGAAACGGTGGTGGTATCTTTGATGGCTCCGAGTGCTTTCCTCAAGCTATTTTGTGTGCCTCCGCCAGACATTCTATCTTCCTCTCAATCAAAAAATTCTAACCAAAAGATGTATATTTAAACAACATTACTCCCCTTCATAGAACATAAATTTTACTTGAACATGCAATAAAGTTCATCTTAGAACATCAAATATAAATATTACTTCCTAGATCATTAAAAACATAGACTTTATCCTCAACTCTTGACATTTGCAAAACACCAATTAAGATCTAATCATACCAATAAGCACAATTTGAGAAATTCCCATCACAAACAAAAGTATACACTCAAATATGGAAATTAAGAAATTCAAACAAATCCCCAGCAAAAGTTCACTTCTGATGCCATAAAAAGAACTATACCACACAATAAAAAAAAACAACCAAACAAAACGAAACCCAGAAAGCAAAAGAAGAAAAAAATACATCAAAACGAAAATGAAGCTGAAAAGCTTCAAAATTCAATCAAACGAAAAGTACCCACCTTTGACTTACTGCCAAAAAAAAAATCTAACCAAAGAAAAATGAAAAAGAAAAAGAGAGAAGACAATCGATCAACAAGTCTAGAGTTATCATAATCTAAAGCAGAATATATTGAAGAAAAAAAGAGATCAAGGAGCTTAATAAAAAGTTTTACCAGATGCTGAAACAGAGAGAAAAATTAGCGGGTGGAATTTTGGTCTTCTAGAGACAGCAAAGAAAAGTCGAACAAATAATGAGCTGAGTTTCTGCTGTATTTGGTTGGGTCGTCGGCGTCGCTATTTTTTTATTCTTTTTAATTTTCTTTTTAAATTTTGGAATTTGTTAATATTTAATTTTTTTTCTTTTTTTTTTCTAGATTTTTGGTTTTTTTTTCTATGATCTGTCAGAAAATACGGCATTGTAAGAAATTGTACTGCCGAATTGGTTAGTAAATATTATGCGGGGTTTTCTTACTCTACATTCGCTCCTATTACCATGTGCTGCGCCCACTTCCCAATTTTCTTTTCCTTGCGATTGCAAATGTGTTGGATTTAATTAATTTAAGGGTAAAAAATTAAAATAGTCATTTTTTTTACTTTATATTATATTTTAGTTATTTATATTTGAAATATTATGTTTTAGTTATTTATGTTAATATATTGTAACATTTTAGTAACTCAACCATTAATTGTGTTAATGGTGAATGATAAGCTGATATGATACGTTAAATTATCATTTCAAACAAAAAATTTAGATTAAATTATACAATTGGTCCCCATATTTTTTCGTTTGGAGCAATTTAATTTTTTTCTTTTATGTTCTTTTAACTTTCTTTTTTTCCTCCATTCTTTTCTGCTTCTCTCTCTATTTTCCTCCTTTCCCCGTCTTTTTTAACGTAGTTTTTCTATATTTTTCATTTGTTAAAACTTTTTTATGTTTATGAAAAAAGGAACGGCGAAAGCAAAAACCAAAATAAAACTTGCTTTGCATATTCTCACCCCATAATTACAAACCTTCATCGTTTATCATTGCTTTAACAAACCAATTTGAATTTCTCAATAACTAAGTCCATAAGCTCGCCTCATTCAAAAACCTCATCAATCGTAACTTATGACAGTCCACCTTTAATAAAGTTTCCCGAGCTCGTTCCCTTAAACTCCTAACCAGCCCCCCCGACCACTTTATCTATCTTACCTACAACATTCTCGTCCTCTCGGAACTACATTGCTTTACGGATTCTTCAAACAAGCTTTACACTCTCAATGACTAAAACAACAAAAACACAAAATGGACCTTCAACTTTACCCAAACCAATTTGGTTCCATGCTCTCTTTCTCTCTTTGGTTCATCCATGCTCGGCTTCAATCAAGCTTGCTTGGGAATATCCAAGAAAGTTTAGATCAATTTTATCATTTGCTTGATTTTATTCGTTAGAAAATAAAAGAAAAAGAAATGATTAATCTACGCGATTCTGTAAAAGTTTGGAAACAAAAAAAATTATTTTGAATATAAAGAATTCAATTTATGTTTAGATTTGATTAAGAATATGGTTTTTTATATCGATTAGTTAGATCCAATTTTAGTTTCAAAATTAGGTTTTATTTAAATTGAGATTTGATTAAGAATCATTGATATTCGGTTTTGAGTGAAATTCACTTTAGGAATCATGTGAAAAAATAAGACTTGGTTTATTTGGTGGGCAAAGATAATGTTTCTGCAGTAAAAAATATGAGAAGAGAGAAAAATAAATGGGAAAAAGAAAGGAAAATAAAGAAATAAAAATAAAAAATTAAATTGTTCAAAAAAATAAAAGTATAGAGACTAGTTCAAAGAAAAACTACATTATTATTCACATCATGTGAAAAATAAAGAAATAAACATAGAAAAACTACACTAAAAAGAAAAGGAGAAGAAAATGAAAAAAAAAAGAGGAAAGTTCAAAGAACATAAAAGAAAAAAAATTAAATTGCTCAAAATGAAAAAAAAATATGGACTAATTGTATAATTTGACCAAAAAATTTCATTTGAAATGATTATTTAACGTGCCATGTCAGCTTACCATTACACCGTTAATGACAATTAACGCTCAGTGACTAAAATGTTACAACACGGTAATGTAAGTGACTAAAACGTAATATTTCAAAAATAAGTGACTTAAATGTAACCTGAGACAAACAAAAGTGGCTATTTTGATAATTTACCCTTAATTTTAAATAATTAAATTATGGTACATTGGTGAAAAATTTTCATGTAAATATTATTTTTAAATTTTAAATTTCATTAAGTATTGGTGTTTTTATGAGTTGAAATAAATTTTATAAATTTCATTTAAAAATATAAAACGATAAAAATCATCATAGTATTTATTATTTTATAAAAAAATTAAATCAATTATCAATTAAATTAATATCCATTTTAATTGTGACACTTATATATTTAAAAATTTTATCATCTGAAATTATTACTTTTTATCATTTGAGTTAAATTTATTTTTAAAAAATTTTATATACATGTTTTATATGCCCACAATATATTTGTTTAAAAAATATATATGCTTTAATTTTAATTTTATTCTATTTTTATAAATTTTATAATATATATGAAATAAGTTTAATTGATGTATTTTTATATTGTAAAAAAATATTTAATATGAAAAATATCAAAAGGCTTATGTGGTAAAAGAATTAGAGTAATTAAGTATGTATGATTTTTTAAATATAACTAATTATATGTTATTTTATTAATCTGTTTAAATAATTAGGGAGAACTTACTTGTTAGAATTGTAAAATAAATCTAAAATAAATCTTAATAAACCAGGATCTATCATGTCAAATCATCAAGAATAAATCAAGAATAAAACTAGATGCGGAAGCGTACTTGAATCCATGAATTCCTTGAAGTTTTTTCGGATCTTAGGATTTGATCTTCCAAATTATGACACAAGAAATTTAGAGAATATTTGCTCTTTCCTAATGATGGGATATTAGAAAAGATATATTGTTGTGTAATTTGGGACCATAACCCTAATATTTATAACATTGGCATATTAGTTCTAATTCCTAATTAGCCCATCATTAATTAGAATTTGATTAGAACTCAATTACTAGAGTATCTACACATATTTGACTCATACTTTACTTAACAATTAAAGCTCAGTAAAACTTTAACCAAATTAGATCACTTTTAATTTGGGCTAACCTATTTTGATAGTAAATAATAACATGTAATTACCTTTATTATATATGTGGTGTCCATATTTTTCAATACTTACAAATGATAATAATGATTATATGTTTAATGTTAGAGATTAAATAGTTAACAAATATGTAATGCTAGAATAATTAAATAAAATTATATAAAATATTTATTTTTCTTGTTAATCCCCATCTGTTCATAGTCTGAGTACAATATTATTCACGTCGGGTGATATTTATAATTCAGAGTTAGTCTAAATGCTTAGAAAGAAATCCACTTCCACTTCTTTTTCTTCTCACCATGGATTACATAAGATATTTATTAACATATTACATACTATAATTTTATTTTAAATTTTATTATTTGTTTTATCTCAAATATTATAGATATTTTTTATGACAAAGAGTATAAAACAACATATCAATAAGAATAAACAATCAAATACAAGAAACACTAATTACATTTTCATCATAATCAAAACATGATAAAATCAACATTAGGAGAATAGGAGACCAAATTAATCGAAAAATATTTTAGTTCGATTAATAGTTAAAATTTTTTACATGTCGAATAATTGATTTAATAGTAAATCAGTTCAGATATTAATCGAACTGACCATTTGAACACTTCTACCATGTATAAAAAAATAACCAGATTAATCGAAATTTATATATTTTTGTCTTTTGGCTAAAATAAGTATAAAACATATAAAAAATACATTGGTAATGTTCATTTTCTTTTTTTTTAATAGTTCTAGAAAGTTTAAATGGAGGTGAAAATAACAAAAAAGACATTAGAACCAAACACTATATAATATATAACATATATTATTTATTTCAATTAATTCGATTAATTATTAGGTTTCGAACCGAATTACCCAATAGCTGAAATTTGAAAAAGTCATTAACTGACCTCTGACCAAACTAAATTTAACCACCGATCGATTAATTCTATTTTAACCAAACTGTGAATACTTGTACTAATTGCAAATATATATATATGTAAAGAAAACATGGAAAGAGATGATGGTACGAATAATTGTAGAATCCATAAAAAAAAAAGCAATATTACTAATATTTTATTTGTATTTAAAAATAAGTAAAATTGAAGAATTTATTATGTTTTGGGAATGTAATGGATATCTTTTTCTCTTGATTTGATATTTTTGTTCTAAATTAGTTTTGAAAGCATTGCTTTCGAAAATTGGAAGCTTTTCTTTTTTAAAGTTAATAGAAGAGTGAGGTGAACCATAATTGTCTTTTACAACAAGAAGTCGCTTAGAAACGAGAAAATCTAATGCTGCCAGCTAAGCCTAGTTGAACGACAACGCACCGGCTTTTTTTTTATTCTTTTAAATCTTATTTTACCATTTTTATTTCCTTCTTTTTTGCATTATTTTAAGGTTGGAAGATGATTTTGTATTTGTTTTTATCAAATTTCTTTTCCACTATGCTTATATTTTTTTTACTTTTACAATTTAATTCATTTACTTTTATTTTTAAGAGTTTAGTCTTTTTATTTTTCAAATTTTAAAAATTAAGTCTAATTGCTAGTTCTGTTAAAATTCTTTTCTTAATTTTTTGTCTAATATTTTAAAATAAAAAAATACTCACTTAATGGTGATGTAATAAAAAATGATGTTTGTAATGAAATTGAATTTAACCAAAAAAATATTTATTATTGTACTTGCAATTTTAAATCAGAAAAAAGAAATAACTAAATTCCTCTTCTTAAAGAAAAAGAGTGACTAAATTCCTTGAAACAAAAGTAGAGGTTTAAAATCCAAATATACAAATAGAACATGAACTTGGAGCATATTTTGACCAATTCTTGTTTTATACAATGCCTCCTCTCTAAACTTTTAAATCGGAGGAAAATACGTGCTTAAGCACACTCAAACCTATATCCTCCTAATTGTTATATGAAATTTGATAATCTAGTTAGAAATTGTTATACCTCTACCTTAAACCTCCTTGCCAGAACAATCAACCACTCTAAGGACCAAGCAACACAACCTTGCTATTACTTTGCCAGACGAACTCAGCTTCACACCTTCGCTTAAACATCATACTTAGTAGGCCCACACAATCTATGAAAGATATATTGGGAATAACCCCTAACAACATCCATCAATCTATCATATCTGATAGGTCCATTATCTAGTCCTTTCAAGTCAGCTTCAACAATGCTATAGGTTAACATCTACCACCTTATCACAATGCTTATACTCGAAGGCTAGGGTAAATGAGGATAAGAACACAAACAACCTTATTCTATACCAAAACTTCTCCCAATAACCTTTTTAAAATTCTTAAGTATAGCAGCTTTTTGCTCCTTCCATGATGTGAACTACCCCCGTCTTGGTAACTTTCCACACTCTTGTTGTGCGAATTGCCATAATAAGCCACCTTATATTTTATGTTGTAACAAAAATAATCATTTTTTCCCTTTTAATAACTAATAGTATTTCTTTACAGATATCCCTTCACACTTGGGTAAGCAGATATCCCTCCAACTAAACCTTGCACCAATAGCTTTGATGTTGCTACCCTTCTAGAAGAACCTAGCACACAATTGATTAACTTGCTTCAACAAAGACCGGGGCAACAGAAGCTGCCTACTCCAAAATGCCTAGATTCCAAAGAAAATAGTTTTGATCAATTGAATTCTGCCTGCAAAACTTAGATGTCGAGCAGACCATTGATGAAGTTTATTAGAAATTTTCTCAATAATGAGCTTGCAGTCAATAATAGAGAGCTACTTAGTAAGTAAAGGGACTCCTAAATAGCGAATATGAAGTTGCCTAACCTTAAACCCGGTAACCTGTAACATGTAAGCAACTTTAGTAGTTGGAAACCCTTCCATGAAGACTTCAGTCTTGGAAGCATTGAATTGGAGGCTTGATAGAGCATAGAATTCATCAAGAATTCACCAAACACCCAATACTGAATCTGCAGACCCTTTCACAAAAATTAGAAGGTCATTTGCAAAAGACAAGTGAATAAGATTCACTCTTTTACACTTTGGATGAAAATTGATAGCTCCATGGCTGACATCAATATCCAAAATTCTAGAAAGAACTTTCATAGTTAGTTAAATTGCTTTTATTTCATTTGTAACTAAGATTTCAATAGGGGAGATTTAGTGGAAGAGTGGATTTAGTTAAATGTATAAGATTGGGTTGCAACTTAGTGAATGTGTTGAACTTGAATAATATATTGTACTATTGATTCATAGTTGATCACTCTTTGAATAAGGCCCCCCAAACATGGTAAAAAGTTTTGAACTTAACCAATTCTTGCATGCACCATTATTACTTTTTAGTTTCATTTCTTTTCAATTGTAACTTAAAATACAATTGACAAACAACCCAATACTATATTTTTATTATGGTTAATTAAAAGGATGTTAAGAAGGGCGTTTTCATAGACATGGTTATATTTATTGTTTCTTGAAATGAGATTTTTGTCTCAAAATAAGAGTCATTCTTCTATTGCTGAGTGAGTTGATTGAGTCTAATCTCAGATACATTTTCTTGTTTTGATTTTTCATTTCGCCTCTTTAGGTATTCTTGATTTGGGTATTTTTTTTCTTTTGAATCTCTAGTATATTGAGTCTTGAATTTTGTGAGTCTGCTTTTGTTACCTAGGTTTTGATCCATATTTCTTGACTGATTTCCATTTATTTGCAAAAGGTAAGAAATCCCTTATTCGACATTAACTTTCAATTTTTGTTAAAGAAAATCTTAGTTTTCTGGGTCGGATTGTTCTAGTATGGATGATTTAGAGATTTGTTTAGAGGAATGTGATGATTAGAGTCTTACTTTGACAAGATTCATGGTGGTAGGGAAGATTAAGTCTGATAGGGTGCTTAATCACAAATGGTTTTAAGTATTCTTTAAGGGATCTAAGGTGTTGTCTAGGGAGGTTGGTATCAACATATTTGTTGTTTCTTTTGCTATGGAGAGAAGGACGAATCGAGCTGTGATGGATAGTCCATAGTCGATGATGGGATTCCCTATTCAATTTCAGTAATAGAATAGGGATGTAGCAATTTCAGAGTTGGAGTTCTCTACCATGCAATTTTGGGTTCAAATCCACCATCTTTCTTTGGATGGGTTATCGAGGAAAAACATTGAGATCATTGGAGCCAAATTGGGTATGTTGATTGTTGTTGATGATTTCTTCATGCAAAATGGAATTGGTAGAAGCTTTTCTACGTTTAAAAATTGAATTGAATGTGGATAATCCATTGCTTGTGGATTTTTAGGTTCCTAGATTTAATAAAAATAGAATTTAGGCACAAATTAGATATGAAAAACTTTTTTTTTTATTTTTGTTATAATTACGGATGTATTAGAAATACTTTCAGACAATATACAAATGAGATTTTGATGGGTAAGGACGAATCGACTAAAATAAAATTTGGGGATTATATGAGGGCCTAGGTGATGAGAAGGGGAATTGAAATAGATAAGGGTACCGATATTGGTAGCAGGTTTGGAAAAAGGTTGGTTGAGAACATAAATTTTTTGGGTTCTAATGATTGAATGAGGGTTAAATGGGTGAATGATACTATTGAATTTAGTCAAGTGGAGAGTGTGGGACTAAAATAGAAGGGTTATCAAGATGGGGATGAGGAAATAGTTAGAAGGTTGATCAAGAGAACGGGAAAAATAGGGTAAACATCGATGGGTTTGAAGAGTCTAAAGTTGGAAGTGACGAGTGTTTGAAATTCAATAATAAAGATCATATTCTTCAATCTCAACCTGCTCCACTGAAGAAGTTGAAAAGATGTAAGAAGTATTTAAATGAGCAGTGCAGGAAAAATGCTTAGAGTAGTCAAGTTCAAATTGATGAATTAAAAACGAAATTGATCTGTTAATGGAAAATTTTGCTACTAGTGATAACTTGTGACATGTTAGAGATTTAAAGGAGAAATTGAAACAACTATGGGTAAAAGAGGAGATGTATTGGTGTAACACCCTATACCTAGTCCAGTCGTCAGACTCGAGCTATAGGATGCTACTATAAAATCAAGACAATTGCATACAATTTATATAAATATCATTCACATATAGATTGCAATGTAATAATTTGAAGACTACAAGGAGTATATTATGAAATTTAGGCATGAAATAGGATTGATTTGTAAAATTTCAAAGTTTTAGAGTGTGACACCCCTAATTTGACCCTAGTCGGAAAGCGGTTTCGGGACCGCTAAACCGAGTAACCAAATTATTTGAACATGATATTTATTGTCTAAAATAAATGTGTGAAAATTTTAAGCTTCGATTTAGTAAATTTCATGTGAATTTAGTCAATAGGACTTATGTGTGACATTTTTGAAATGTGATAGATCAAAACATAAGGACCTATTAGTGCATGTTGAAAAAGGGGGGACTTGCATGTCAATTTTCCCCCCCATCTAGTAGTGGCCGGCCATGACATTAGGATGGACAAAGGGTGATGGGCAAAACATGTTATAGACATGTTGTGTTGGTGCATCATGGGAGGAAACAATAAAATAAAGAGCATGGGCAATAAAATATTAGTGTTAGTAGGATGAGAAACAAAAAAAAAAGAAAGGATATGTGTGATTGTCCCCCCCTTGCCGTGAGTTGAAGGAAAGAAAAAAAAAGTGTTCATCCTTTGGTTCATCCTTGGCCAAAAATTTTAAGGAGGAAGGAAGAAGAAAGATTGAAGAGGTTCGGCCATGCATGTAACTAGGCTAAGGTATGTTTGATGATGTTCCATGAGATGCATGCATGTTTTAGTTGTTAGCTTGAGTTCTACCTAGCCCATGGTCTAAATCTTGCTATGTGATGGAAATGACACTCGGCCATGGATGCATCATTCTTGCTTGGTGTTGATGTTGTGTTGGTGAGATATCAAGTTATTTTTGTGACCAAGTTGAGATTTGAATTTTTGGAATGAGTAAGGTTTTCGGTTATGTTGTTTTGTATGAGTAATGGATTGTTGAGTTCATGCTATTATGAATAAAATTGATTAAGAGAGGCTTGAGATAATTAAATATGCATGTTGGTGGTAAGATGAGCATTCGGTTTTTATCATGGAAGCATAGGAAGCTTGTTAAAGTTGAATTTTAGAAAAGTTAAATGTGTGTGTGCTTGTGCTAGTGCCGAATGTGCCTAGGGTGATTTAGCATTGAGTTTGGTGTTATATGAATTGAGTTTTATGGTTTTGGATTTTTAAATGTTGATAAATACTTTGAATAATATATATATGTGATAAGGCCTAATGGCCGATGTGATGAATGTGAAAGTGTATATATATGTGATAAGGCCTAATGGCCGATGTGATGAATGTGAAAGTGTATATGTGTGATAAGGCCTAATAGCCGATGTGATGAATGTGAAAGTGTATATGTGTGATAAGGCCTAATAGCCGATGTGATGAATGTGAAAGTGTATATATGTGATAAGGCCTAATAGCCGATGTGATGAATGTGAAAGTGTATATATGTGATAAGGCCTAATAGCCGATGTGATGAATGTGAAAGTGTATATATGTAATAAGGCCTAATGGCCGATGTGATGAATGTGAAAGTGTATATATGTGATAAGGCCTAATGACCGATGTGATGAATGTGAAGGTGTATATATGTGACAGGGCCGAATGGCCAACGTGATGGATGTGAAAGTGCATAAATGTGATAAGTCCCGAAGGGCATTTGTGTCAGTACTATATCCGGGTTAAAACCCCGCAGGCTTTATGCGAGAATATTATCACTGATTAATGTCCGTAAGCTTCGTGCTCGTACTATATCCGAGCTCTAAAGACCCGATGACTACGTGTGGGAATTTTGTCCGGGTAAGACCCGATAACTTCGAGTGGAGATTATGTCCGGGTAAGACTTCGTAATAAGAATTGCTTATAAATATATTCAATGCGAAAGGTTAAATAGGTATGTACTCCAAGTTTATATGTGAGCTTGATTTGCACTAAATCATAAGGTAGTTATGTGATGCATACGAGAGCAATCTATGAGACTATTCCTATGATTATGTGACATCGGATCAGTGTGAGAGGTGATGTGAAATCATACGATATATCTATGTCACATGAGCTCACTTTTATGTGAAAGTTTATCTGCCTATTGTATATGATGAGATGTGCATATTCGGTAAAGGGATGGTATGCCCGAAGGAAGAGTGAAATAAAAATACGAACAACTATGTTATAATTTGATTGTTATCTGTTGACACTGCTTAAAACTTACTAAGCATTGTAATGCTTACTCCGTTTACTCTGTTTCCTCTGTTTTATAGATCTCATTGCGAAGCTACAGGCTCGGGGATCGTCAGCAACTAGTCACACTATCACTATCCACTGTTTGGTACTGCTATGTTTTGGATTATCTTATGGCATGTATAAAATAGACTAGTGGCGGAAGAATATTTTGGTTAATGTATATAGCCATGCGAAAATGGCTTATATATGTTTGAGCATAATATTATAATCATTTGGTATGGAATGGTTAATCACTATCATAATTTGTGCTATTTATGCTAAAAGGGCTAGTTGAATCATAGAAACTATGAAATAGGTAAAGTCTACCTTAAAGGCAGATGCTGGCAGCAGCAGTGATGTAGATTTGGAAAATCACTAAAAATAGTAGGATTGGAATTAAATAATGAATAAATTATGTAAACGAACCTTGATGAATCTATTTTCATAGGAAAGTAACGAAATGATCATATGGACAGTATGTTAAGAGATATTCAGGTTCTTGTGAGACAGGGCCAGAACGGTTTCTGGATTCCCTGTTCCAACTTTGGAAATTCATTATAAATTAACCAGAGATAATTAGGAGTCATTCCATACATGTATAGATTCCTCTCTGAGTCTAGTTTCTATAGAAACAAACGGTATCAGTATTGAAGCTCTGTGCAGGGAGATATCCAAGTCGTAATGCGCAAAGGTCAGTGTAGTCGATCCCTGTAACATGGGAGACTTTGACTAATAAACTGTACTAATTGGCTCAACCAAAAATTCTAGAAAAAAATATGTAGATGGGCATATGAGTCTAGTTTCAGGAAAAAATTACGAAACTGATTTTCGAGTTGTGAAACTCAAGATATGATTTTTAAGGTGACAGTGTCGCAGTTAGCCAACTGCCTGGAAAATTTTAAAATGGACTGCGATAGTAAGCGAATTTAGTCTGTGAACCCCTCGTGTCCGACTCCGGCAACGGTCTCGGGTACGGGGTGTTACATAGAGTTTTAAAGTTGTTATTGATATTTAATTGCTAGGTATCGATACTGTATCAATATCGTATTTAAATAACAATACCAAATCACGATTCTGTTTGTTATGCAAAAAAAAAGGTATCAATATTTATTTTCTAGTATCGATATTTTGAGAAAAGTATTAATACTCACATAAAAATCGATATCCTTTTGGCATTCTTTTTGTTTTAAAAACTATTCGTATGGCCAAGTATCGATGCCAAATGCCAAAATATCGATACTTAAGCTCAGAAATGGTAAAATCCTATCTTTAAAATGTTTATTTCATGTCAAAATTCACTTGAACTTAAATGGTATAACTTAAATACAATGATATACATGAAAATCATCAACTAAGTGCATACTTATTCATATCCAACATGCCAAAAACATCACTTTAACAATCAACCTAACTGCCTAACCAATATGCCACATTGACACCATAATTTAATCATGAAACAAAAATCATTCCTTACCAATCATGCTAAGTTATTCATTCCTAAACATACATGTGCAACCATCATTTCTATAACTAAAATATCAATAGGAAAAGTTCATCAGATGGTCTAAAACATAAGTATCTATTTCATCAAGCAAAACACACCATTTTTACCAATGCTTTTAACCATTTCAAATCACAATTCAATCACACCAAATACAACATTTACCTAACACAACCAAAGTCCTTTTCCATTATCATCACAAGGTTACATATATAAGTTTATACACAACCAAAATGCCAAAAACATGATCACTATTTGCAAAAACCATCCATCCTTTATACATACCACAAGTAACAACTCAAAACATCAAAAGTCTACCAAAATGAGAAACGGTAGGTATGAGCTTCTCGCTGATTCGATTGACACGATCCAGACATCCAAAATTTATAAGGGACTAAAAAATGAGTAAGTATATAAAATACTTAGTAAGCTCATACATTATAACAATTTCTTACCTCAAATCCATATTACATACAATATCATTTTGAATAATTACACTTATCAATGTTCAACAACATCATTAAACATGTAAGGTTATGAGGTCAAACACAAATATAACAAAAATTTGTTCATATTTTCACTTCAAGCCAACTTATGCTTGTACCCCAAAACATATACATTACTTAGCCAACCTTCAAAGGTATATCGTTGCTTTATATTCTCAATATTTCTCGATGAAAATTTGTAAAAGAACTCCGTATATAGGTTAAGGTAATAGTGTCAGGTTACCCATTAAGGTTAAACCTACATGATGAATAGCCTGGCCAGGTCTTAATATTCCTGTATTCTCGAGTCCACAACATATGCATGAGCTAGAAACCTAAATTTGTATTATCGAGTCCACAACATATACAGGACTCGAAACTTATTCTCATATTCTCAAGTTCGTAACATATGCAGGAGCTTAGAACTTATTCCTGTATTCTCGAGTCCACAACATTGTAAAAGCTTGGAATATGGGCAAAACTCATTACTTGGTATACGAGATTTTTACTAGTTTTATCGAGATTTATCTCACGTTATAACACGATTCCAATTCACCAACAATCGGTATTAAAAATATAATATGACACATCAACGTAAAAAATTTAAATAATACTGCATGAACTTACTTGCTGAAACCGTAGCTATTTAACTAACAGGGACTAGTAGACAATTTTTCCTTTTCCTCGTAGCGATTTAAATAATACTGCACGAACTTACTTGTTGAAATTCTTGATCTAAAGTATAATTTGATTTAATAAACAATCCGAATAACATATAATAGTATATGAACATCATATAATAGTTCAATTTTTTATTATACAACAAATCTCTAAATTTTGTATTTATCACGATTTAGTCGCTAAAACTGAAACTAATATAACTTTCATATTTGAGCTTCGATTTTGAAATCAGTCTCAATTAAATCCTCCTACAGTCCAATAGAACACAAAAATTTAGAATATTCACACACATTTTGAACTTATTGCATTTTAGCCCCTAAGTTCAAAACTAACAACTTTTATCTTACAAACTAGTCTGTTAACATATTTAAGCTTCAAAACTAACCAAATAACCACAAATGCTTCAAGGAAACATCAATGAAAACTTTTAAAAAACTTTAACAATTTCATGAAATAGTCCCTGAGTTAGCTAAATCAAGCTCTCGGGATTCCAAAAACTTGAAAATTATAAGAAAAGGACAAAAATAACTTACTCAATTAAGGACTGAAAGCTTGAATAACCAAACTTAGCTTCCCTTTTTGTTTTTGTGAAAGAAGGTGATGAACCAAGCAAAATATAATGTTTTACCTTTTGATTCTTTATCCTATTAACTATTATAACAGATAAAAATATTTTATACTATAAATTATATCGCATTTAAACTAGTGAAATCTCACTTACTGTCCAACATACTTAAGTATGGTAGAATTACCATTTAAAACCTCAAACAAACTTTAATTTTTTCCTTTTAGATAATAGAATTCAATAGAGATAAATTTTTACATAATTTATGATTTAGTCCATTTTCCTCAATTAACTAGCCAAACGACAAAATTACTGGACCAAACTTTAATATGACACACATATTACTTCATAAATATTAAATAAATAATATGTACTAACTCTCATGTCGAAATTGGGTTCCTGAAAACCATTATTTTCAACACCATTGAAAAAAGGTTGTTATAATTGGTATCATCGTGCAAGGAAAAATTGGTTGGCTATCGGGGATAGGAGAAAAGATAGGGGAACAATATTTTGAAAATATATGAGAATGGTGTCTAGATCTATGAAGAGGATATCATATTGGACAAATTCTGTGTGTTTTATGAATAACTCTTTCAAAGTAGTGCTGTTGAAGGTTTAAAAATATTATGGTAAATGTTCCTATTATTATCTCTAAAGAAATGAATGTCAGGTTAATTGAAGATTTTCAACTGGGAGCTTGTTAGAATTAAGTGACCCAAATCCTTATTTAAATAAAATACAGTGGTTAATAAAATAAAATATCCCTATAGAACTATACTTCTTTTATTTTATTTTAGAATAAGGTTTTTTAAACCTTATTAAACTCCATTTATTTGATATTGATTAGAATAAGGTGTTTCAATCTTACTACACTCCTATTAGAATATGGTTTTACAAACTTATAAATAGACATAGTCTACTCATTTTGTAATAACTGGAATTCGACATAGTGAATTATCTTCTCCTCTGTCCGTGGTTTTTTTCCCGAAAAGGTTTTCACATAAAATCTGTGTGTTCTTTATTTCTCTCTCTTTTTTTCTTTATGATAAATTGTCATTACCGACGTTCTATTTTTTACAAATTTGGTATCTGAGCTTCCGGGCTGTTCATCTCAATCACGGTAAAGGCGTCTTTGAAGTATGAAATTCTACTATTGGATCGCAACACTAGATTCGCGTTGTGGCAGACAAAGATGCAGGCAGTTCTTTCACAGATGGACTTAGAGGAAGGCCTACTAGGGGTAGATAAGATGCCTTCAACATTGACGAAGGAAGAAAAGAAGCGCAATGATCGAAAGACATTAACACAGTTACATCTGCATTTGTCTAACAGAATTTTACAGGATGTGATGAAGGAGAAGACCGCTGCTGGATTATGGAAGAGGTTGGAACAAATATGTATGTCGAAAACTCTAACTAGCAAGTTGCATATGAATCAGCGTCTTTATGCTCATCGTTTGGAGGAATGTGCATCTGTGCACAAACACTTAACAGTGTTTAAAGAAATTCTCTCAAACTTTGAGGCCATGGAGGTTCAGTATGATAAGGAAGATCTAAGGTTTATTCCACTCTGTTCATTGCCCCTGTCTTTTTCAACCTTTAGAGATAAGATTTTATATAGTCGCAAGTCTCTCACAGTTGATGAGGTTTATGATTCTTTAACCTCGTAAGATAAGATGAAGAATTTTATGGTTAAAATTGACTCTTAGAGAGAGTGTTTCGTTGTTCGTGGAAGACAAGATTAGAATGCTGATGATGATCATGAAAGGACACAGGAATGGAATCCTCGCGGTAAATCTAAAGGTAGATTGAAGTCTTCAAATAGAGGTAAACTTATAACTTCTGCAATAAGAAATGACACATTAAATCTGAGTGTTATAAGCTACAAAATAAGATCAAAAGGGAGGCTACGAATCAAAATGAAAAACAACTAGAAAATTTTGGTAAAGCTGATGTTATAGAAGACTACAGCAATGGTAAACTTCTAGTCGCTTTTGTTAACAATTCTCAAGTGAGCGAGGAGTGGATCCTTGATTCGGGTTGTACCTCCCACATGAGTCCCAATCGGGATTGGTTTAGAACTTACGAAATAGTGTCTTAAGGTATTATTTTGATGGGTAATAATGCTACCTGTAAAATTACAGGTGTTGAAACAATTAAAGTTAAGATGTTTGATGGAGTTGTCAGAACACTTAGTGATGTACGACATGTTCCAGAATTAAAGAGAAATTTAATTTCATTAAGTACTCTTGATTCAAAAGGGTACAGATACACAACTGAAAGTGGGGTTTTGAAGATTTCCAAAGATTCCCTCGTTGTGATGAAAGGGCAGAGAAAGACTGCCAAGTTATATGTTTTGTAGGGTTCTACTGTTACCGGTGATGCAGTTGTCGCATCCTCTTCCTTGTCAGATGATGATATTAATAAACTTTGGCATATTCGCATAGGGCATATAAGTGAGAATGACATGACAGAATTGAGCAAAAGAGGACTTCTTGATGGGTAAGGAATTTGCAAACTGAAGTTCTGTGAGCATTGCGTTTTTGGGAAGTAAAAGAGAGTTCAATTCACCAGAGGAATCCATAACACGAAGAGAACATTGGAGTATATTCATTATGATCTATACGGGCCATCCAAAGTGCCTTCGAGAGGTGGAGCTAATTATATGCTAACTTTTGTTGATGATTTTTCCAGAAAAGTGTAGGCATTCTTCCTGAAGCAGAATAGTAATGTGTTTTCCGCATTTAAGTCTTGGAAAACTATGATTGAAAAATAGACGGGAAAATAAAAAATACCTACGCATAGACAATGGCTTAGAGTTTTATTCTGATGAGTTTAATAAACTGTGCAAGTCAGAAGGGATTGTGAGAGACTTGACACTTCGTTATACTCCACGGCAAAATGGCGTTGCAGAATGAATGAATAGAATGATCATGGAGAAAGTTCGATGTATGTTGTCAAATGCCAACTTACCAAAGTCATTTTGGGTCGAAGCAGCCTCTACTGCATATTTTTTGATCAACCAATCTTCAACTGTTGCCATTAAGAAAAAGATTCCATAAGAAGTATGATCTGGTAATCCTGCTAACTATTCTGATTTAAAGATCTTTGGGTGTTCTGTGTATGCTCATGTTGATAATGGAAAATTGGAACCAAGATCCATTAAATGTGTTTTTCTTGGTTAAAAAGTTGGTGTAAAAGGGTATAAGTTATGGTGTCCTGAAAATAGAAAAGTTGTGATTAGCAGAGATGTTGTTTTTGATGAAACTGCTATGCTACCTAACTTATCTCTTAAAGGCTCTTCCAATAAACAAAATCAAAAGTAGGTAGAACATCAAATTAATCCAGAATCTACAATAGAATCGACTCCTCAAGTCAGTACAAAAATTTAAAATAGAGCTGCTTCTTCACCATAATACTCTATCGCCAAAAATAAAACTAGAAGAGAAATTAAACCTCCAAAGAAGTATGCAGAGGCTGATCTAGTTGCTTATGCTTTAAATGTGGCTGAAGATATAGATGCAAACCAAGAGCCATCTAATTATTCTAAGGTGGTTAGTTGTGAAGACTTAGACAACTGGATGTTTTCTATGCAAAAGGAGCTAGAATCACTCCACAAAAACTAAACATAGGATCTTTTGAAACTTCCTAAGGGTAAAAAGGTTGTTCGCTGTAAATGAGTGTTTAAAAAGAAATAGGGGACTCCAGGAGTTGAAGAACCCAGATATAAAGCAACGCTTGTTGCAAAGGGTTACAGTCAAATTCCAGGAGTAGACTTCATAGATGTGTTCTCCCTAGTTGTGAATCATAGTTTGATTCGAGCTTTGCTTGGTATTGTGGCCATGCATGATTTGGAGCTTGAGTAGTTAGATGTAAAATCTGTATTTTTGCATTGAGAACTTGAGGATGATATTTACATGCAACAACCAGAGGGTTTTACAGTCTCAGAAAAAAGATAACTATGTTTGCTTGCTGAAATAATCCCTTTACGGTTTGAAACAGTCACCAAGACAGTGGTACAAGTGGTTTGATTCCTTTATGACTTTTCATGATTTTAAAAGAAGTAGCTTTAACAATTGTGTTTACTTTAAGAAAAACAGTGATGGTTCTTTTGTGTATCTACTCCTTTATGTTGATGACATGTTGATAACAACGAAAGATAAATGAGAGATAAGAAAGGTCAAAGCCTAACTAAGTGAAGAATTTGAGATGAAAGATTTGAGACCAACAAAGAAGATACTTGGTATGAAGTTTCTCAGATATAGAAAAGCAAGTAAATTATACCTAAGTCAAAAGATGTACATTGAGAAAGTTCTTTGCAGATTCAATATGAAGAATGCTAAGCCTGTTAGTACTCCTTTAGCAGCCCATTTTAGACTTTTATCGGCTTTGTCTCCACAATCAGATGATGAGATTGAGTACATGTCACATGTTCCATGTAACAACCATATACCCAGTCCAATCGTATAGACCCGGTATAAGATTATTACATTTGGTTCCAAAACAGTTATGGCTAGATATTGTTTAATTAAAACATTTGTTCATAGAATTTTAACTTACCAACCATATTTGCAAACATACTTATAGTTTCACTAATTCATTTCATATATATCAAAATACTTCAAGCACCTCAAAATAGATAGAATTCCAAGAGTTTACATTTTAGTCCCTAATACATGGGAACACAACTGAACTGCCTATGTACATGCCATTTGAATTCAAAATATGGTACCTACTTTTGAAGCTCTTGAGGATGTGGTAAGATGGGAAATCTTCTAGTCCAACTTTACCTCTTCGAGTCTAACTGAACCTACGCATTAAAATTAAACGTGTTAAGTCAGTGAAGGCTTAGTAAGCACTACAAGAATAAATAGATAAATAAATCCTAATAAAATATTTTAAATTCATTCCGTTAATACATATTTAAATACATATAAGTTTCTTTAGCTATGCTATATATTAATAAAATATAATATATCTTTTTTTTGTAAGTTATAAAACTTACCTTAACACGTTGATGATTTGCTTTTGTTCACAACTCATATTCTTAGCCCAAAGTAGATTTAATAGAACACACTGAATATACAGAACAAATACAGAGGTGCATTATTAAGCACTAATGAACAGAGAGCACTAAAGTGCTATACAGAGAGCATAGATGTGCTAAACAGAGAGCAATGACGTGCTAATAATCAGAGAGCGCGCTAAGGTTCCTTAATGACATGCCACTAATATCCTAGTAGTTCTAAATTTCATCTACTTGGGCATTAAAACTAAACTTCATACATTTAAATACTTTACAAAAATATTTCGAAAAAGATTTCTCATTTCTCCATCATTACAATTAAGTGCATATTTCACAATTCACAAATATCACACCTTTTTCACATATATATATTTTTGTCACAACATGTACTTAACGTTCAAACAATATACCATCTTATATTCTCCATCTATAATTTTCTTTACAAATTTCATAGTTCCATAATATTTTATTTTATAATGATTTTATTTTATAAATTTAAATATATATTTTAAATTTTTTTATTTCTAAATAATTCTATTCTATAATATAAGCATTTAATTAAAAATAATTTAAAAATCTTGTAGTACTTACAACAAAAAGGTTGAGATGATGTCTTCCTTCACTTGTTAGCCTTCTCTTTTCCTTTTTCTTCAATTAGGTCCTCTCATTTCTTTTCTTTCTCTTCAATTTCATATAAAACATATAACATTTATATATTAGAGAAAAACAATCAAATGACTTTCCTATACTATTTAATAAAAATAAACATGTATGATATAATAAATTCATCATTTCTTACCTTAGCTCACATTTCAATTTAATCCATAACTAAAATCATTTCTATTTCTATCACAATCTGTACATTAATTTTACTTAAATTCTACTTGTAACTTAACTTACTCTCAAATTTTCACTAATAAACCCTAATTTCGAATAAGGTTCTATTTCTATCACAATCTTATATTTTATTTTAGAATAAGGTTTTTTAAACCTTATTAAACTCCATCTATTTGATAATGATTAGAATAAGGTGTTTCAATCTTACTACACTCCTATTAGAATATGGTTTTACAAGCCTATAAATAGACATGGTCTACTCCTCTTGTAATAACTGAAATTCGACATAGTGAATTATCTTCTCATCTGCTCGTGGTTTTTTTCCCGAAAGGGTTTCCACGTAAAATATGTGTGATCTTTATTTTTCTCTTTTTTTTGCGATAAATTGTCATTACGGACGTTCTATTTTTTACAGAGCTTTTAAATCTCCAGGACCGAATGGTTTTAGCAGGATGTTCTATCATAGTTATTGGAAAATTATTAAAAGGATGTTTTGAAAGCTACTAAATTTTTTTTAAGGAAGAGAAATTATCGATGGGTTTAAATGAGATAAAGATAGTCTTAATTCCAAAGATTAAATATCCTAAATTAATGACTTAGTTTAGGCCAATTAGTCTTTGTAATTTAGACTATAAAATCATATTGAAGATCATGGCGAATAGATTGAAAGGGATTCTAGGGGGAGTGATTCCGAATAATCAAAGTGCTTTATGATAGGTAGACAAATACATGATAACATCATAATTGCCCAAGAGGTTTTCCATCATTTGAAATTGAAAAAGAGGGGTAAAAAGTGTGAGGTTACTTGGAAGCTCGACATGAATAAAACATATGGCAAGATAATGTGCTGTTTTTTTTAAGTTATTTTAAGAAAAATTAGATTCACTTTAACATGGATTGATTGGATAATGGAGTGTGTGAGGAGTGTTTCTTACACTTTGCAATGGTAAATTTAGTAGAAAAATCTACTCGTTTAGAGGTCTAAGGCAAGGGGAACCTCTATCACCTTACCTTTTTCTTTTTATTGTGGATGTCCTATCTCGTATAATTATTAATAGAGTCGAGTCTAGTTTTATTTATGAGATTAGACTTAGTAATCACTGTCTAGTCGTATCACATTTGTTATTCGAAGATGATTCTTTATTCTTTTTGGAAGCTAGTTCATTAAATTGCAGGAGAATGATTAACTTGATTGAAGAATATTGTGCAACTTCTTGAAAAAGGGTCAATTATGATAAATCAAGCATGATTTTTAATGCGAATACTCCCAAAGATCTTAAAGGTTGATTCAGGCAGAGACTAATATAGTGGTGGCAACTAATCCGAGTGTCTACTAAGGTGTCCCTTCTCTGTGGGGGCTTTCGAAGACATTAGCTTTGAGGTATATCAAAGATAACATCCTTACCAAAATTTAGGACTGGAAGTAGCAAACATTATCTTTAGGGGGAAAGAGGTTCTTATTAAAGTGGTAGCATGCATTGTACCAATGTATACGATGTCTTGTTTCAAATTTCCAAAAATGTAGGGGGCATGGATTTTAAATAGGGGTGAGCAAAACTCGATTCAATTAAAAAAATTTTGAATTTCAAATTAATTGAATCAAGTTGTTCGAGTTATTCAAGTAATTCGAGTTCGAGTCGAGTTGAATTTTACAATTTGAATAACTCGAATAACTTAAATAACAAATTGGTGTAAATATCCCTTTTGTCTTTGTCAATTTTGAAAATGAGCAAATTGGTATCTCTCAACAAAAATTAAAAAAAAATTCAAAATAATTTTCAAAAATTCAAAATAATTTTTAAAATTCTAAATATTTATAAAAATTCTAAAATTTATATTTTTAAAATATTATAATTTTTTTAAAAAATATAAATAAATTTTAAAATTTCTAAAACAACAATTTTTAGACCTAAATAAGTTAATTAATGATTCAAGTTTGTCATACTAAAATATATTATTTTTTATTTTGCTTTGAAAATGTTTCCAAATATCCATGCTTTCAAATTTATGTGTTATAACATGGAATTAGTTATATTGTAAAAATATTTTAATTTTACATGTTTAAAATTTTAATTTAACTCGAACAATTTTACTCGATTCGACTCGACTCAAATTTCATTTCACTCAACTCGATTGGAAAAAAATTCAAATCGAGTTAGGATAATAAAATAGGATCCGTCAACTTGATTAACTCAAAAAAATTTCCCTCTATTTGACTCGATTCGATCAAACTCTCACCCCTAGTTTTAAAGAAATTGAACTATTTAACCTTGCTCCGCTTGTAAAACAACATGGCGGTTAATCCAGGATCCTAGTGCTCTTTGGATTAGGATTTTAAAAGAACTTTATTTCCCGAATTCTAATTTCCTTAAAGGTAAAAAGGTAGTTAGGTTGTCATGGGTGTGGAGTAGCATTCTTGAATGAACAAAGTATTTAAATGAGACTTTGGTTTGGCAGGTGTTAAATGGTGAAAGCATCCACTTTTGAGAAGATAGATGCCTGTTGGAAGTTAAAGATGGGAAACTAAAGCATCTTGGAAATATTAAAAGATTTTTACTAACAAGAATTGCTAAGATCATTTGTTCAAAAGAACTTAATGTGACTTATCTTGTACTTTGATGTGGTTAGAAGATACTGAAATTGCATAATATTTGAAACTTCCTCTTCATAAAATAGATGAACAAGATAGATTGGTGTAGTCGTTTACAGTTGCTGGTCAATATTTGGTGAAGTCAGGGTATAAGAACTGAGAAAGCATTATAGAAATTATTATTCTTTACAACCTTTCAGCTCTCACTCAATTTATAAGAGCACTTGAAGAGCTATTTGGAGCTTATAGGTACCAAAAAAATTAAAATTTTATAGGTACCAAAAAAATTAAAATTTTCTTGTGGAAATTGTGTTGTAATGCTATTCTATCTTGTTTTAATCAGTGGAAAAGAAAGTGTGATCCAAACCCATATTGTTGTTTATGTGATATTGAAGATGAGACTATTCAACATATTATACTTAGTTGTAAGTAGGCTGGGGAAATATGGTATGGATCTTGTTTTGGTCGTCAAGTGTTAAGGGATTGTGTAACACCCCTTACCCATTTCGTTCATCAGACCCGAACTACAGAGTGCTATAGTCAAAGCCAGAATAGAACGCATTCAATTCACATCAATTATTTCAAATAAACATTGAATTGCTTCATAACTACACAATTAACATTCAAATTAAAAATAAATCAAACAATCATAATCATTTCAATGCGCAATCACCAGATATATTTTTTTCTCAGGCTTTATATGAGCTTACATATGCTCTAGTATAAACCTAGAATTTAACTAGGACTAATTTATAAAATTTCAAAAATTACAGATCAATTATATCATAAATAAATTCTTCAAATAATCAATCATATCATTAACATTCAAATATTTTAATATACAATTAAATTCTTGTCTTGATCGAGCTTACGAAAACCCTTAAACTAACACGAGAACAAATAATGACTTAATTGAAAACTTAACAAAAAGTATGAAAATTTTAGCAAAAAGGGGTCACATGGCCGTGTAATAAACTAACCGTATGAAAAAGGAGTTGCACAACTATATAGCTAGGTCGTGTAACTCACTGAAGCCGTGTGGGCCTAAAGCATAAATTCACTAGAAAATATCACGGCCATGTAGTTGGATTGTGTATCCTATTGAAACAGTGTGAAAATTAGATGACCAATTTAACAATGCTTACATGAGCGCGTGGCCAGCCCGTGTAACATTGGGGAAACGTATGAACACATGCTTCATAATTTCTATAGAGCACACGACCGTGTCATTAGCCCGTGTGTAGTGTGTCAAATTGTGTGATGTCAAAAATAAATCACTAATCACATAGCTCAAATCAAACATTCAAAAAGACCTAAAATGCAAATTTATCCAACACCAAAACCTATTCAAACATACACTTTTCATGCCAACAATTTAACTTATAATTCCTCTCTAAATACCAAACCAGTATGCCACACTTGGCACCATAACACAACAACTAATTCAAGCCATTCACTTTTAAACATACCACAACAGGAATGCCTACATATTCACTAAACCGACATCATTTCAAGGTGCTAAAACTCATCAAAAAGAGCATACAAACCTACCTAAGACACATATTCATCTTTATGATTCAAACCAACCAAAATAACATTATTACTCATACACATTACACCTATATTCACATTAAAGAAACTAATATTGCATACCAATAACCATATACACTTATTTATATATCACATACACTTCCCAAAATAAACATTTCATATATAGAATCTTTTCATCATTTTCCAAAATCAACATTTATCCACATCAAGGCCTATGTACATAATCTTACCATTTGACACCATTTTAATATCATTTTTCATATAACAAAACTTATGCTACCTAGTCATATTCAAAGCCAAACAAACCTATCAATCCAAAAAAGACATATCAACGTATGGAACATTAGAACTTAACCATTCACTTGTCTCAAACATGGCTTACCATAATGTTAATGTAACGACTTGAAAGTTCGTGGTGTCAGAAAGTGTGGTTTCAAAACCCTGTTTCTATAAACCGAAATCATAAATATTTTTATTAAATATTTATGGAGTTATATTAGAAGTGAATTGAATTTTGATCGAGTAATTTTTTTTCAAATTAGTATTTGATTAAGGTTTAGGGACTAAACCGCATAAGTGATAAAAGTGTAATTTGCTCAAGGATTTAAAATTAGAACTTAATGTAAAAGGATTAAATAGTAATTATAGCTAATATATATATGGTCAGTTAATGAAGTAAGTATGTATGTTATATTATAAAACATTTGTAATTAAAATTATAAAATGAAAATTTAATTAAATAAAACATAAGTCATAATGAGAATAGGTGGCAAAAACAAAAATATTTCCATCTTTTCTTCATGAAAAATGAACCAAGGGAGAAAGAAGAGAGGAATGTTCGGCTTTAAGGGTTTCGATTTCAAATCCAAAATTGGTTAGTGCAATTTAGTCTTTTTCTTGTAATTTTTATATTTTTGGAATCCTGGGAGCTTAAGCTAACTGACCCATATAGTATTTTCCAATACTGTTAAAGATTGAGGATGTTACCATTTTCGAATAGTTGAAGTTTTAGGTTCTAATTTGATAGATTTTAAGTTTAAAGTTGAAAAAGGACTAAATTATAAATTTAATTGATGCCTTTTTTAATAGGGACTAAAATGCAAAAAATTATAAATTTTTGGTAGAAATGAGAAATAGGAGGTTCAATTAGGCCTAGAGTGAAATCAACATGAAAATTGGAGGCTAAATTTAAAAGTTAAGTTAGTTCCGATTTTAAGGACTAAATTGAATAAAATGAAAAGGTTATATAAATTAGAAATTGAATGTGAAAATGGTTGTATATTGATAATTTTATATGTTTGTCTTAATCTTAGGCTAATGTCGACCCAAATTCCTCGGAAAAGAAAGAAAAAGACAAAGTCATCGACAAATAGCTCGGAGTTTATGGTTTGTATTTCTATAATCTAAACTATCTTGTAATTGTTGCATATTGACTAGTTTGTGCATGGTAAGAACAAAAGGTGAGATAATTAGCTAAAAGGATATGTATTGGTTTGATTTAAATTGATTGATGTTTATGAGGACTAAATTGAATATATGTGAAAAATGTATATGTTTATATAAATGTGAAATTCAGTAAATATTGAGATGATTTATGCTGAAATATGTTTAGATAAATGAATTCATGAAGAAAATTCACGTGAATTGAGGTATTGTTTGATAATGAGATATGTAATGAATATCATATTAACTATTCAGGCAAAGTCAGATATAGCTGGAATGTTATAGGATAGGAAAAGTTCAGGGTTACTTTGAATACAAGTCGATGAGGCACTGGGTGCCAAATTACTTTGGTTATATCAATGAGACACTGAGTGTCAAACTTATTAATGAGCCTGGGCGCAACTATTTACTTCGGATTTATCCGATGATGCATTAGGTGTCAAACTGGTGTGTTGGTCGGATTCGTGTATCTGTCTGAGTCCAAATCGTTTTAATTGGGAGATAAAGGATAAAAATGAAGTGTTTATAATTGAAATGATGATGTTGAATGAGTCCTCAAAATCCAAGTGATTGAATAATATATAAGAGATGTGAAATTTGATATTGAGATGGCAAATGGATAAGAAATGAAAGTGACATGTGAAAAGGAATATGCATTTGTTAAATATGTTGAAACAATGATAGATATGTTCATTGACTACATGAATATGGAAATTGTAATGGAATGTGCCACTTTATGAATTGAAATATCAAATGATATGTGAAGTGGTTTTGTCATAATTTAATATTAGTAAAATGTATTAGATTTGATCAAAGAATGTGAGAAATGGTATAAATGACATGTTAATTACATATCATTATTAATTTTTAACTTATGCATTTAAAATGATTTATGTTATGTTTTAATGTTCGGATTATAGAAATACCACTGAGTTATACTCAGCGTACGGGTTTGCTTTTTCTGAACAAGCTAGGTACTTTTCGATTCAATTGTTAATTCAGCATCCGGCGGCAATACCATACTCAAGTGATGGTGATGTTTTTATTTTGGTCATGGCATGTACCTAAGGTGTCATTTGTACATATAATGTTCTATTTTGGATTTTGTTGGCCTTTTTGGGAATCATGTATATATATGTGTGATGAAAAAGTTATCTTGTTGAATGGTTTGGAATTTATGTTTATAAGTTGGCTAAATAATATGCTATACAATAGGTATGAAAAGTGCATGCTTATAATGTTAAATTGATGTTGCTTGAATAGCTAAATAGATGTAAATTTGTTGATTGTATTGAGGTGTCTTTGAAGGCATATTGGAATGGTATGTATGTGTTGTTTTGATGGATTTTGAATTGTTGAATTGATGTGTCAATTATGGCATATTGGTTAGGCACTTAAGATTATTGTTATAAGTGATGTTTTTGGCATAACTTCGATAATTTTGAATTGGTCGAGATATGATATAATATTTACTTGTGGCATAAGTGAACTAGGGTTAGAAAGCTTGTTTAGAAATGTTTCTTCAGGTATACATGATCTGATACACAGGCTGATGCATGAACGTATGCCATACATGAGCATTTGTCACGGTTGTGTGGTTTGTATGTTTTTGGGTGATATTTTGTGCACACGGACACATTCTGTTACACGGCCCAGTGACACGACTGTGTGAAATATTTTGAATAATTTCACTTTTGACCCACATGACATCAGTGAGTTACACAGTTTGTTCCTACGACCATGTGACTCCAACCCCACACGACATTAGATTGTTACACAGCTTGCCCACACGGTCGTGTGTCCCATCCCTAGACAACCTTAGCCTTCCACACGGTCAGGGGACAAGACCATGTGACCCTTGTTGCAAAATTTTTCTTATCTTTTTGTTTTTGTTTCAAATTGATCACTATTTGATATCGAGTTTATTTTAAGCTTTCTTATGTTCGATATAAAACTGAATTTGGTTGTAATGGTTGTTATTCTTGATTATATGTGATGTATTGATATTTAATTTAAATTTTAAATAATAAATTACATGTAAATGATTTGTATTTGTCTGTAGCATTCTATTACTCGGGTACAATGACTGAACTGAGTAAGGGGTGTTACAGTCAATTTCCACAAACTTTTGCACAATTTACCAAGTCATCCTAAACTCAATATAATCATTAGACCAAACTTATAATTATTCAAGAAAATATAAGTACAAAACCAATCCTAAATACATGTCACATAACTGAGTCTGGAACAATTAAAAGACTATTGAATCAGGGGTTGGATAGTGTGAACAATTTCAGGGGTTGGATAGTGTGAGCTCCAAATAGATCTGATTGACACCTTCTGCAAAATAACCTATATAGAGACAGGAAAGCAAACAAGATAATCATTACGATTGCTTAGTAAACTCATATGAAATTAACACAACATACATTGATGTTAAGCTAACTTAAACTATTAAACCAATTTGATAATTAATATGTCATCCTTGTCTTCCTTGTACTTTTGTATACATTTCCACAAAAACAACCATTAGGTTAGTTTACTTATACATCAAGAACTACTAATGCAAATCACATATATCCACGCAACAATTTAATATAGTAAAACCTATGATATCCAATTCATACTCAATTTAATTAACACAAATATTTAAGTTCTCTTTCATATCACGTTCAAATCATGCTCGTTTTGCAACATAATAATTTAATTTATTCAATCTTTTTAATCACACTCAATTCATATGTGTAATAACCGATTTCACATTTAATCTTTCTATTAATTTTGAATTCATTTACTTACTTTTTTCGTCAGGAGAATTGTAGCAAATTAACTTCGGATACAAGGGATTGAAATTGCTCACACGTGCTATAAATTGGGACATTAACCTTTATTCAATTGTACTCACACAAGCTATGGTGAATCTGCAACACAAGCAGGATCGCAGCCATCGGTAAGATATCCAACATTAGTACATAGTGCTTGATACAATATAAACACCGATACAAAGTACCTGCTGCATTTAAAACCCTAATGACATGCCATTTGTATCCTAATTGTTTACTAAGTTCACGCGGGCCTTAACATTGTATTAATAACATTTTAATCATTGTAACATCATTTCATACAAATCATCATATCATATAAACATTTCATATTTGCATAGTACTAATATTGTATTCATACCAACTCAATCATTGTAGCCGTATACATGTTTTTCGTGCTTCAGAAAGCAATCTAAATACATTTTAAACTATGTGATATCATCAAATGCACATAATACAATCATATAACAATTTCACATTCATTCAATATCACACATCTATTCCTATTGATCATATATTTCATATTATATGATTTAATCCATCTAATGCCAAAAACTTTATAAATATAACATTTTTAACTAACAGAAAAACAAAATAATACAAACATGCCAAAAATTAATAAGGTAAGTCCGTAAGAATTTACCTGTCAAAAATAACTTTTACCATTTAATAAGGTAATGATTTAGTTCTTGCATCTTATTTAATCACTATTTTGACAAAATTACTAATTCAAAATTCAATTCACCTATACAATAAATTCGTAAATATTTAATAAAAATATTTAAAGTCTCGATTTATAGAAACGAGGTCTCGATACATCAAATTCCAAAACCACTAACTTTTGAACTGATACATTTGTGACCTTGACTAATTTTTCACATAACCAAATTATTAGACTAGAATTCAATATAATATTGTAATAACCGCATAAATATTAATAAATAATGTTTACCGACTTGATCATAAAAAAAAGTTCCGAAACTACTATTTTCGATTTGTGAAAAATCGAGCTACTACAGATTGAATTCAAATCATTTAACAGATGGTTATCAGAGTTGTTACAAATGCCTTGTATGAGGGAGAATGTCACAGTTAAAATTGTTCACTTGCTAGCACCAAAAGGTTAATTTTTTTATATGTTTGGGAGAAACTACCAAAAGGTTAACCATGTATGAGGGAGAATGTCACAGTTAAAACTTTTTCTAGCAGCAGCGATCTTGTAATCGCACATTTCTGTCCTTCAATGTTAGCACTCACCATCTGTCGTATGACATGCCGAAGTATTTGTTAAGTTCAGCAATTCGATCACGAAATAAAAAGGACATCATGCGATGGGGGAGTTAAAAAACTAACCTCAGATATGTTCAACTCTTCTTCGACAACAGGAAGATCCATCAGCATTGAACCCAATCCTTCTTCCTCAGAAAGATTAGGGACCTGTGGTGTATTCGCAGGAGTGGGGGCCACAAGTGCCATTGGGGATTGAAGATGAACAAAAGGGCAGCTCTCTAATGGAACTTTTGAAACCTCAGCCTCTTCCTCAACCTTCTGCAACAGAGTCTTGACCTGACCCCTTAAAGCCTCACCAAAACCAGGAGTCATCATCGTCATCATGTTGGTCTTACCCTTACCTACTACAGCAGAGGATGGAGTCTTCATTGCAACCCCAACAATCGGCGAATCGTTTGTTATATCAATTAGCGCAGACCTTTCTTGTTGTTGTTGTTGTTTCCCATTTCTTATTCTTGCTTTAGACGCACTCTTCTCCGATCCTTTAGTCTTTACTTCTACAACAAGACACAAGGAAATTAGTTTCTTGTTCTTTTCCTAAGATAGACAAAGAAATATATATGAAATGAAAATAGAAGTGAAAATAACTCACTGGAAACAGGGATACCGTTGTTGGAAGCAGCCAAAGTCTGTGACCTGGTAACTCTTCTTGAAGATAAATGGGCCTCCATTGAAAATCAACAACTCCGCTAATGAAAGAACATTAAAACCTAAAATCACAAAAGATGCCCAGAACCCTTAAAAGAAGATTAGAATTGATGGTTTTTAAAGGGCAAAGAGGAGAGGGGTTTATATGTATCGTAGGAGATATGATTTTGATTACGTCGAATGTCTTTATTTGACCCATGTTAACAATTTTTATATGTTTGGGAGAAACCACCAAAAGGTTGAGTTAAAGTTAATTGTGATGGGGCATTTAACACCTCAATATCTTATGCTAGTATTGGAGTAATAGGCAGAAATGCAAGTGGAAAGATGGTGGATGGGATTGGTAAAAGGATTATAGTGGATTCATTAAAGGTTCCCGAGGCTAAAGCTATAGTTGCGGGGATTAAATTAGCTATGAAGAACAAATGGAGTAATGTGATAATTGAGAATGACTCCCAAATTATTGCTTTAGATATTAAGAAGAAGAGCTAAGATCAAAGATGGAGATTAAGGCCTATCCTTCAGGTTTTTGATAAGCAGTCATGCAACTGTCTCCTGTGAAAGTTAATGTTATTAAATGAGAAGCCAATGGGGTAACGAATTGGTTTGCTAAACAAGAGATGTACATTTCTGGTTGTTCGAATCAACTATCATCTTCCTTGGTCTTTGTTTTTTACAAGGATGGTTTACCTGCACCTCCATCTTTTTAGTGTAAGGATCTAGGATAAACTTAGAGGATACTATAGTTTTCTCATATTAGTTTATCCGGGTTATTTGTTTGGTGTTTTTTAGACTTGGTATGTTTATTTATTGTTTTTTTGGAGTGAAAGTGTTTTTCCAAAGAAAAAAACAGGAATTTGGAAGGTTGATTTATAATACTAATGGTGACAATACATAAAGTTTATAAGTTTGTTTGTTTGTATTTTATGTTAATTGATTTTGGGAAAAATGGTTGTAATGGCCCAATTTTGACCCGGAACCAATGCCAAAACCAAATAAAACCAAATACAAAATAATTAACAAACCCAAATCGTTTTAGCCCATTACCCAAAATTAACCCTAAACCCAAATGGCCCAATAACAAAAACCCTAGCCCAAATGGAAAACAAACTTTCAGCTAAGGGAACCCTGAGGTGCGCCGCACTCTACCCATGCCCCAGCGCCGCACGTGGCCTCCTCACGTGCCCTTCGTGCCACAGCACGCCAACGCCCCATCCACGCGCATCTGACACTGCTCTGTCACCTGCAAAAGACCACCAAACACGCAATAGAAGGAAGCAGCCAAATCGCAAAATGACAAAATAGAAATTTAGGGGTTTTCAAATCGGCTATAAAAGCTGAATATCATCACGGTAATTTTATTTTTACGAACTGATCAAAAAAGGAAATAAATACAGAAAAACAAAGGTGATTTTTTGAATTTGGGGCTTTCTCCGTTTTATTATTATTATTATTTTGTTTTGTTTTATTTCTCTTTAACACTAAATAACAAAAAGAAAAAAGGAAGAAAAGCTCACCTGAAATGTCCCTTGGCCGTGTCGTCGGAGACCTTCTCTCCGTTGTCGAAATCGGCCCTAAGAGGTGGGAAGAGGGGTCCTTTCCTTCGGCCTTTTTTGAGAAGGTTTGGCCTTCAGATCGTTGAAAACGAGGGCTAAAAAGCCCATCTTTTTCGTCGCCGGCTGTTGGCCACGACGGCAGCGCAGCCGTTCGTCAGCGGTGGCCGTTGCTGGATATGGGGGAAGCATTTGAGAGAGTTTTCTCTGTTTTTTTAAGGAAAGGGTTTGAAAATGAGATTTTTTTTTAAAAAAATTTGGCTTTTAAAGAGGCGGGAAACGACGCCGTTTCAACAGGCCTCCCCAGGTGGCAAAACAACGTCGTTTTGGGGAGGCAGACCCGCGACCCAACCTGTTTAGCAGAGGATCTGTGCGTTTCAAGACCGAATGAGTTATTTGAGCTGCGGATCCCTCTACTTTTATTCTTGTTGTAACACCCTTTACCCGAGACCATTTTCGGAGTCGAGCATGAGGCGTTACTTGACTTAACTTAAAAGTTCGGGGCATAAAAATTTACTTTTAAAAGTTATTTCACTGTTTATAATAAGGCTGTCCACCTGCACAACAGTCACTAAATCAATTATAACTCAAGCTACGAAACTCAAAAATTGGATCCGTAAATTTTCCCTGAAACTAGACTCATATATATTTTTACTATAAATGTTTTAGAATTTTTGGTTCAGCCAATTAGTACAGTTTATTAGTTAAAGTCTCCCCTGTTTATCTAATCGATTGTCCTGACCTCTCGTCACTAAAATTCAATTATCTCATTGTACAAACTTCATATAGTGTTCTCACTCGTTTCTACAAAAAAATAGACTCAATAAGGAATCTAGAAATATAAATTAAAACTCATAAATATTTTTGTAAAATTTTTAATGATTTTCCAAATTCAGAACAGGGGATTCCAGAAACCACTTTGACCTTGTCTAACTAAAATGTAAATATCTCAGAATACATAATTCCTTTGTCTACACCATTATTTTTATATGAAAATAGACTCAATAAGATTTAATTCTATACCTCATCCACCATCTAATTCATTTTCTACTATCCTTGGTGATTTTTCAAAATCACGTCACTACTGTTGTCTCAAGACTGATTCACTACCAATTTTTTACTTTTTCATGATTTCTATGCATAATTTATCACCTAGACATTTATAACAACAAACACCTTCATACTTAGCCATTTTAATAACTGTTCATCATCAAGTATTTACATATCATCTTTTGGTCATATCTTAAGAATATACAATCGAAATGACCAAGTCCCTATACATGCCATAGCTCAAAACATTTATCGTCTTAAAAGACCGAGTTGTGGTGGTTGATAGTGTGAACGCTCTCCGACGTCTTCAAGATCCCGACTATGCTTGATAATACTATATGAAAGAAAAAGAAATAAAAGAAATAAGTATAAAGCTTATTAAGTTTACAAGTAAATAAATAACAACATTTATCATAAACAATTATATTCATAAATTTTTATTAAGCATTAAGATCTTTACTTTCTTCTTTACTTACTCTCTTACTCGTTTACTTACTTGCTTGCTTAACTTACTCCTTCGTTGCTGAAATTTCTTTTCTCAACTGATAACTAATATACTTTTAATCTTATTAACTCACCTGAACTTGTCTGTTAGGCTTTTACCTGAACTTTCATGTAACATCGTCTATTTATTAGCCCGTTGAATCACTTGGAATACTAAGGATACTCGTGTCTCCTGTCTGAATATAACATGCCAAAGCTATGTCCTAGACATAGTCTTACATGAGATGTTTCTTGTACTGCCAATGCCATATCCCAGATATGGTCTTGCATGAGAGTTCTCATATAGGTGCCCATGCCATGTCCCAGACATGGTCTTACGGGGGACCTCTCATCTTGGTGCCAACGCCATGTCCCAAACATGGTCTTACATGGGACCTCTCTTAATCTCAATGATGCCAATTCCATGTCTCAGACATGGTCTTACATGGGATCTCTTTACCCAAATGTCATGACATTTGTATCCAATACATTCCTCATGTTTCCACGGGGCCTTTTAACACTGATTCTCTATCATCTCATACTTGAGTTAACATTAGATATTTTCATGAAATAAATACATAATTGCTGAAAAATAACAATATTAATAATAATTATCAAAATATTGCATTTATTTACCGTAAACTTATCTCGGTACAAAATATGATCAAATCTAGCACTTTAGTCCTCAACCTTTTTCTTTCTCTAGTCTAACTCCGAATTTTGTTCTTCTTGATCTACAATAGAAAATTTAGCTTATTTAATACTCACATTCATCAAAACAGTCCTTAACTCAAACTTTGACAAAATTACATTTTTACCCCTAAACTTTTGCATATTTACACTTTTGTCTCAAAGCTCGAAAATTAAACTTCATCCCTTATTCTTATGTTTTATGACATGCTGAAAATTTTTCCCTTCTATGGAAACATCAAATTCCCACTCTAACACTTACTTATGAACATTAGGTATTTTTACCGATTATGTCGTTTTACTCGTTTTCACTTAAAATCACTTAGCAAAAGTTGTTTAACATAATTTCAAGCTTCATATTCTACCATAAAACATCAAAATAAACAGATTTCACCTATGAGTATTTTTCCAAATATGAACCCTAGGTTAAATTATTGCTAGAACAAGCTAAATCAAGTTACCGAGACTCTAAAAACGTAAAAAAACATAAAAAAAACGGGGCTAGAACAGACTTACAATCGAGCTTGGAAGCTTGAAAAACCCTATACATGGTTTCCCCTTGTGAAATTCCGCCATGGGGTTGAAGATGGACAAAAATTGGCTTTTAATTTTGTTTTTAATTCATTTTAATAACTAAATGACCAAAATTCCCTTAATGAAAAACTTTGGAAACATGCCTAACCATATCCATTTTTGTCTACCAACTTAACCAATGGTATAGTTACCATATAAGAACCTCCAATTTAAAATTTCATAACAATTGGACACCTCTAACATGTAGAACTCAACTTTTGCACTTTTTATAATTTAGTCCTTTTGACTAAATTGAGTGCCCAAACGTCGAAATTTTCGAACGAAATTTTCACGAAATCATATTGTGAAATCGTAGACCATAAAAATATAATAAAATAACTTTTTTCCTCATCAAATTTGTGGTCTCGAAACCACTGTTCCGACTAGGCCCAAAATTAGGATGTTACACCTGTCTTCAATACAGTCCTTTTATCCTTTCTTTAGCATTTTTAATTTGACCCCATAGATTTTGTACCTATTT